>NC_091954.1:64865010-65165010 GCF_031021105.1 Erythrolamprus reginae | reverse complement strand
TAATGAAAGAGTGTCAACTCAAGAGGTGATGGATTCATTGGCCAGCAGGTATTTGGATGTTTAGAATTTGTTGCTATAGTTAAAAAAATAAAGTCTGTCGAATGAGGTATCGTCTGATTTCATTGTTTATGCATATTTCCAATTCTTTCTTGCGCAAGAAATTAAATCTAGGCAATGCTGCCCCCTCCACCTAATTTTACCACCATCCACATTAACATGAAATAACAAATACATAATCCTATGGCTTTAAAAAAAAGTTCATACAAAGGACTCAAGAGAGAATGTCTCCTTCCATCTTCTTCCTTCTAACTGAAATTGCAAGACTCCCGAGTCCCGATATGTGGTGATCTCATAGGATTGTGGAACTTCGTTATTCTAGATATTATTCTGTTCTGCTCTATTCTATTCAAGATTCTAAAAGCCTATGTAGTCCTACATGGCATTGGACCAGAATACCTCCAGAACCGCCTTCTACCGCACAGATCCCAGCGGCCAATAAGGTCCCACAGAGTTGGTCTTCTCTGGGTCCCGTCGACTAAACAATGTCGTTTGGCGGGCCCCAGGGGAAGAGCCTTCTCTGTGGCGGCCCCGGCCCTCTGGAATCAACTCCCCTCGGAGATTAGAACGGCCCCCACCCTCCTTGTCTTCGCAAATTACTCAAGACCCACCTATATCGCCAGGCATGGGGGAACTGAGACACCTCCCCCAGGCTTTTATATTTTATGTTTGGTATGTATGTGTTGTATGGTTTTAAATGATGGGGTTTTATATGTCTTTTCTTTTTTAATATTATATTTGTTCTACTGTAATATTGTTTTTTATTATTGTTGTGAGCCGCCCCGAGTCTTCGGAGAGGGGCGGCATACAAATCTAATAAATAATAATAATAATAATAATAATAATAATAATAATAATAATAATAATAATTATTATTATTATTATTATTATTATTCCCCACCCACCTTTAGGAAGATGTAGGCATGCACAAAATTCATGCCCTTCATAATCCCCATAGGTCCTATTGGTCTATCATGAGCAGTGAAGGGCTGCAAACATTTTTACTACCACACTGTGGGTGTGGCATGCCAGCCATGTGACCAAATGGGAATGGCTTGACAATCATGTCACCAGGGATGACTTAAAGATCATGTGACTGGCTTAAAGGTGGCCAGCTTGACATCATTCATGTCAAGGGTTTGGGTTAGGGTTAGGGTGGTTAGCCTCTCCTCGCCTCAAAGAGATACAATTTCCCTGTCTATTTACTATTATTGAACATCCAAAATATAACATTTAATTCTATGTATATATGCCATGTGTACATACATATTACACATAGGCACACAAAAATATACCGTACATTATCTACTATATAAACTATATGTGTATGTACACACAAACACAGCTCTTCTAAAATTATACACATTCAACCTTATTTACCGTGATAGGAAAAACATACCCAGGGCCCAGAAGGGAAAAAAAGAAAAAAATTCAAACTTTTTCTACCAGTTCTGCGTACTTGACCAAAATTTTTCTACTGGCTCTGTGTACCTGACCCTACCCATAGGAGCCCATTACTGATCATGAGGATGCAAAGATGTGAAATTGCTTACAGATAAATTGAGCTGAACTTTCTTACATAGTTCCTGATCAGCAAAAGTGCTTGCTTTTGCAGCTCTGCAATTGAGTGGAATTGATTGGGGTTAACAAATCTTGAAGCTTTATCAACCTCTGGATTCACAGTTTTAATTTCTTTAATTATATGAAGAGAAACCAACAATTCAATTCTGTAAAGTATTAGGAGTTATAAAAATCAGCATTAGTAACATAGTTGAACTGTGGAAAGGAAAATTGGAATATCCAATTTTGGAAAATCAATGGGTTCAAATAGTTAAAATTGTGAAATGATTTAAAATTACATTAATTCCCCAGAAAATATTATTTAGTTCTCAATGAGTTTTCTTGAATAATATTTAAAACAGGATAGATTATGTTATGTCAGTAATGTACAAAATTTCAATTTTTCTTTAACTTACATGATTTGTTTCCATTCTATTATAGATTTGTTTTGGCTTCAAATTTCCATGTATAACAATATAATGGGTGAAGAAATATAATTAAAAATCTATCTATGATATTTAATTATAAATCAAAAACATGGACTTTATCTCACAAGGAGCTTTATTGCCATCTCTACAGAGCCTGAGATATAGCAACAAGCATAATTTTACATACCGGTAATTGAAAAGAACATTATTCTCCTGATTTTAAGGATCTAGCATATGAGGTTATTCTCTTTTTCTTTAGTCTCTTTTAAAAGACAATAAGAGAAGATGGGAAAAGATTCTGCTAAATGACCTAAATTTTATTAATAAGTTTAATAGTTGGATTTATTAATATAGATTCATACTTTATACATCCCTTTTCTATTGATTTTTTGTGGTTTTTAGTTTGTTTTAGTCACATTTATTTAGGATTTTTTTTTGTATTGTATAATCCCAATTTAGCTCCTCTTTTTTGATAATGTAGACTTTTTAAATTTCATAATTTTTACAAAAGGAAAAAAGATTGTGGAATCATTTTCAGATCTTTGCATTGAGTTTCCTCATATTTTCTAGCTCTGCTGTATCAAAGTGCAAAGAAAGTCTACCAGACGGTAGACCTTAAAGCTGCACCAGGAAGTTGCCTCTGTATTTCAGAGGTCTGCCTTTGAGTTGGGAATATGATCAAAGAAGGAAAGGCAATGAGGCAAACTCAATGAAGATGGGAGTTTCCCAGCACTTCGGTGTGACAAGGAGCCCCTGATATGAACCCAGAATAATATCTTCAGATATTAGCTCTTCAAGAAGAAAGCATGATCAGATTATTATAATAATCTGATAAAATCTTAAATTTACAAACATATGCTTATAAATTGCCAAACTGCACTTTAAAAATTATTTGCATGGTTTTGGTCAGTTATTCTTCATACTGCTTTTTATTTTCAACATTTGATTAGTAGAGATTTTTCTTTTTTTAATGAATGAATCTGATAACTTACTATATTAACTTGAAAGAGAATGGTATCTTCCCATCTGATTTTAAAATGGGATGGCTTTCTTAGGCTTGTTGTGGGGAAAGTTTAGGAGGCAGATAAACATCTGTTCTGAAGGTGCTCACAGGGAATGACAACTTTAAAATAATTCTTAGCTAAACTCCAAAATCAGTATTAAAGCATGCATGCCAGTTTTAAAACAAAATCTGTAATAAATATTAGAATATATATAGACACAGTATAAGCCAAAAAACCCATCTACATAAAAAGACCTTTGCTGTTATATTTAATATATCAGCAGCAATAGAATTTTTACCAATAATTTCTTTGATAGTAGTGCTCAATCCTTGCCTATACGTTAGGGTAGGTAGAGAATCTGGTGTTTAGATAGCGTTTAGAACAAGTAGGATAATGATTGTAGCTGTTGAAATCTTGCATGTTGTTATCAAGCTTTTTAAAGGCCGGGAACTTTTGCCTGGTTTATTGGTAACCTACTGCCACCCACAACTTTGATGTGGCCCAGCTTTCATTCACACATCTAATGAGTGACCCAAGCTGGACAGACCGTTGTGCTTTCTCTCTCCCTGGGTCTCCCATTCTTCTGCCTTGCTGCAATCAGCTCCCCAGTGGTTTCATTTATCAGAAGCTGAACTCCTTGTTTTCTTAGTTGCTTGTACTAGTAGTTCTATCAGCATTAACCTCTGACCTAGGAATGTAGCTCTTCCCTCGTCGTCCCACAATTATGTTTACTGAGCATTTTCCCCTCCTTTAGCAGAGAGATTACTTTTAAATCGTATATACCAAAGGTGCATTCACTCTGCAACTGAGCTGACACCTATAGGGACCATTAGCACCTTCTGGGAAAATGTTAAAACATATTTAATAAAGGCTAAATAAGTCAAGTTCGTATCTGCAATTGGCATGACTGAAATTCAGGTAAATCATAAGGAGTCACTTAGGAGTCATATCTCGGTGGAGAAGCAGAGAGTAGACTAACATTATTTTGTATGCACTAGAAACAAATGGCTGGTTTTATATTCTTCAAAAACAAACAAGAAAGGAATTGGAAAATTTTTATTGAAAGCAGAAATCAAATGGACCGGAGAGGCAGTTTTCCATTTTTTAAATAAATGCAAAAATCCTACACAATTTTTAAAAACTAGAAGTAAAAAGGCATGCCCATTAAAATATTAGGGTTCACACATAATTTTCAGGTATTATTCTAGATATAAATATCTCTGACAGGAAAACATAATAGAGGTTATCTCAATAAATGCAGAAACAATAATTTAAGATAGGTATTTTAAATGCATAGAATAGAATAGAATAGAATTCTTTATTGGCCACGTATGATTGGACACACAAGGAATTTGTCTTGGTGCAGATGCTCTCAGTGTACATAAAAGAAAATATAGTTTTGTCAAGAATCATGAGATACAACACTTAATGATTGTCATAGGGGTCAAATAAGCAATGAAGAAACAATCAATATTAATAAAAATCTTAGGATACAAGCAACAAGTTACAGTCATACAGTCCTAAGTGGGAGGAAATGAGTAATAGGAATGATGAGAAAAAACTAGTAGAAATAGAAGTGCAGACTTAGTAAAAAGTTTGACAGTATTGAGGGAATTATTTGCTTAGTAGAGTGATGGCGTTTGGGGAAAAAAACTGTTCTTGTGTTTAGTTATCTTGATGTGCAGTGCTCTGTAGCGACGTTTTGAGGGTAGGAGTTGAAACAGTTTGTGTCCAGGATGTGAGGGGTCAGTAAATATTTTCACAGCTCTCTTTTTGAGTCGTGCAGTATACAGGTCCTCAATGGAAGGCAGGTTGGTAGCAATAGTTTTTTCTGCAGTTCTGATTATCCTCTGAAGTCTTTGTCGATCTTGTTAGGTTGCAGAACCAAACCAGACAGTTATAGAGGTGCAGATGACAGACTCAATGATTCCTCTGTAGAACTGTATCAGCAGCTCCTAGGGCAGTTGAGCTTCCTGAGTTGGCACAGAAAGAACATTCTTTGTTGTGCTTTTTTGATGATGTTTTTGATGTTAGGTGACCCTTTTAGGTCTTGAGATATGATAGAACCTAGAAATTTGAAGGTCTCTACTGTTGATAATGTGTTGTCTAGTATTTTGAGAGGTGGAAGGATGGAAGGGTTTCTCCTAAAGTCTGCCACCATTTCTACGGATTTCAGTGTGTTCAGTTCTAGATTGTTCCGGTCACACCACAAGGTTAGTTGTTCAACCTCCCGTCTGTATGCGGATTCATCATTGTCTTGAATGAGTCCAATCACTGTTGTATCATCTGCAAACTTCAGTAGTTTCACAGATGGATCGTTTGAGATCCTATTTGCCTGAAGTTTTCATTTTGAAATTTAGCCTTTTTGTAAAAAAAGAAAAAACCCACATACAATTGGGTAGTAACTTACTACTTTGACCAGCAACTGATTTCTAAGAAAAGGCTGGGGAAAGCCTTTCTAGTCATATGAATAGCTCCATTCAATAGATGTCCCAGAATGACCTAGAAAGTCTAAGGAAGTATTGACAAGAGGACATATAATTGCAACATATAATATGCACAAAGATGGAAAATTACATTATACCTTTACAATATAAAAGATTGAAAAACCTATGAATGGTTTCAAGAAAATAAAAATGAACAGGTGATATTTTTGGGGTTTGCTGATTAAAAGAGATTGAATATAGGAAGAAAGAAGCTCTATAATGTAGTTCTAAGGAGGGAGAAATAATAAAAAAAGCTATTTGTAACTGTTGGAAAGAAGATTGAAAGCTGTTTCTTTAAAGTTTTCCCCCATTTTTTTCCTAGCACTTTTATCTTTTCTACTTTTATAGATTTGTTTTTGTTTATCTTTTAATTATGCAGAAACTTTCAATAATAACATAAGGTCTAGACCAGTGTTTCCCAACCTTGGCAACTGGAAGATATTTGGACTTCAACTCCCAGAATTCCCCAGCCAGCGAATGCTGGCTGGGGAATTCTGGGAGTTGAAGTCCAGATATCTTCCAGTTGCCAAGGTTGGGAAACACTGGTCTAGAAGACATGTACGTTACTACTATAAACATGACATAAAAAGATGTCTGCTACTTGGGGGAAAGACCATGGCAAATCTAGCCACAAATGTATGTCTCACCAAGGCCATGGTTTTCCCAGTTGTAACCTATAGCTGTGAATAATCAGAAAAGCTGAATGAATACTAGTGGATGCTTGTAAATTGAGAGAATTCTGGAAAAAGTGACAATATCTCAGACAACAAAAAGAAGAGACTCTCAATTCCAGATGAAATATAGCCAAATTGGCCACTAGAGTAATAATGAAGCTAAGCTAAGCTATTCAAAAAGAGACTGACAAAAGAAAAGATGCTTATAAACTATCACTGATGACCAGGTCCAGAGAAGATTGGTGACCAATAAATTGAAATAAATAAATTATCCAGTGAACTTACAAGAATTCAAAGGAGCAATTCCTGAATAGACAGTCCAGGCAAAAGGGTTCATTTATTTATTTATTTATTTATTGGATTTGTATGCCGCCCCTCTCCGCAGACTCGGGGCGGCTAACAACAGTAACAAAACAGTATGATCCAATACTAAAAACAGTTAAAGCCCATTATATAAAAAAACCAATCATACATACAGACATACCATGCATAAAATTTTAAAGGCCTAGGGGGAAAGTGTATCTCAATTCCCCCATGCCTGGCGGCAGAGGTGGGTTTTAAGCAGCTTACGAAAGGCAAGGAGGGTGGGGGCAATTCTAATATCTGGGGGAGTTGGTTCCAGAGGGCCAGGGCCACCACAGAGAAGGCTCTTCCCCTGGGTCTCGCCAAACAACATTGTTTAGTTGACGAGACCCGGAGAAGACCCACTCTGTGGGACCTAACCGGTCGCTGGGATTCGTGTGGCAGAAGGCGGTCTCGGAGATATTCTGATCCGATGCCATGAAGGGCTTTATAGGTCATAACCAACACTTTGAATTGTGACCGGAAACTGATCGGCAACCAATGCAGACTGCGGAGTGTTGGAGTAACATGGGCATATTTAGGAAAGCCCATGATAGCTCTAGCAGCTGCATTCTGCACGATCTGAAGTTCATGAGTCACAAGAAGCAGCAAAGGATAAAACAATTTATGCTCGTAAGTAACTGTGATGAAAACAATAGCCATTGTGGAATTTTTTTTTAGAATACTGTAATCCAATTGTACCATTAGTATCCAGAAGTTTGATATGTCTTTCTATAAATGATATATAAAAAATAACAAGCTTTGACAGAAGCTTACTTTATCAGCTTTGTGAACTAATCTGGAAACAATTATCTCTCTCAACATGCACCTTTCACTATTCTTAACAGTCCACGTCATTAGAATTTTTGCTTCATCTTTCTCTTAAATAATCTTACTGTAGGTAACACAACAACAATAGACATCCTCTGATACTAAAAAGTGTGAAGATTCATAGAAAATGGTGTTGCAGATATTCATTTGATAGGGTCGAAGATAAATGATAAGTATGGTGGAGAATAAGACTAGAAATTAATCAAAAAATGTGCTGGCAGCTCAAAATATACTGGAGTATAGCCAAGTACTACACAATTGGCACGTCATCCCTAAAAATTTTACAGAAGCGACCCTTGGCTTTGGAAAACAGAGTTACTATACAATACAGTGCAGTTTGGAAAAACAGGTGTTTGATGAGTTACAGAGTAGTTACAATCATTAATCAGAAATGGAATTTAATGATGAATGGGAAAAGCAGGCAACTTTTCTTTTATTAATTGGCTGGAACTTACCTCTGCAGAATGATTAAAATATTTTATAATATGAGCAGGACAAAGATGCAAAATATATACAGTATACATTTAAATTGGACAGATACATTTGCTTATTTTTTAAAACCTATACTCACTTTCATTGGTTGACATTCAACTACCCTCTCATTTTTACCATCAGGATGATCAAAGAATAGCAAAACACTGTTCTTTTTCTAAGGACTCAGATATCTGATTACAAATTAATATGGTCATTCCAGATTCATATCTGGTGTGATTTTGTGTTTACATGCAGTTTTCTTTTGCCCTTAAGAAAATACCTGAATAGTTAAAGCTCTCAAGCTCCCTCTAGTGATAGTTAATAGATTAGACAGAGGGAGTAACCTGAACCCTCTTGAGTGGTTGATCATGCACACAGAAACATACAATCCTAGAGCTGGAAGTGACCTTGGAGGTCTTCTAATCCAACCCCCTGTCCATGACAGGAGGTCCATTTTTCCTCCCTTGAAAACCTCCAGTGATGGAGCACCCACAAGTACGGGAGGCTAGCTTTTTCACTGATTTCCACTGTCAAGGAATTTCTCTTTAGTTCCAGGATGAATATCTCTTTAGGAGAGAGCTTCCATCTATCAGTTATTCTCCTATTCCCTGGTGCATTTAGAGAATACGTAAATCTCTTCTCTTTTCTTGACTCTCAAATATTGGAAGACAGCTATCCCATCACCCCATTCCTTCTCTTTATTAGGTTAGACATACCTAATTCCCTTAACCATTTATCATTCATTTTTAGCAGCTATTATTAAATTAAATATATAATGCTTCCCAGATTAAGTGCTAGGTGTTATACAGTTTCTTGTTTATGTCCTTTCTTGGAACTGTAAACTGTAAATATTAGTATATACTAAGTGTAGTTCTTTCCTTTTCTTTTTCCTGTATTCAATTTATTTTGCTTAGTACTTATTCTTTTCCTGTTCTTGAAGAGGGGCGGCATACAAATCTAATAAATAATAATGATAATAATAACATTACCCTAACATTCCCAAAACAAGGAAATATTGCAGAAAACTTCATAATTGGCTACAGGAAATAACAACAATTAATATTAAATTCGCCCCGGAACTATTTTTGTCAGGAATTATAAAGAAAACTTACTCAAGAAACATAAAATATCTGCTGCTACATATTGTGACAGCAGCAAGAATTATGTATGCACAAAAATGGAATGATCCAAAAATACCAGAGGATAGAGAAATAACGATTGTGCAGAAATGGATCAGTTAACTATGGCAATAATGATAAAAAAAAGACTTGGATTATTATGATATCTGGACATTGTGGTACAAAAAGAAAAGGAAAACTTACAATAAAAATATGTATGATATTAGAATATACGTATAAATATATAATCTTATAGTATATGGATAAGAAAAAAACAATTGGATGTTAACTTACTTGAAAAATAGCTGGATTTGTATTTGTGTTGATGTTTGTTTGAATGTTGTGTTTGTGGGTTTTTTTAATGTATAAAATTCAATTAATTTTTTTTAAAAAAGAGTAACATTACCCTAAGAAGGCATATAAATCCAATAAATAAATAAATAATAAATAAAATAATGTGATAGCTGTATACAGTATACACCCTGTAACTGTATATACAATACGTATACACCAGGGATTTGACTTCTAAACAAGGATATAAGATATCTAAAGCTGGTACATTTTCATGATTATGAATATCAAGGGGTAGCATCAGACCCACCTGTTCGTACAGACTGCATTGCATAGCACAATAAATTGCCAATTATATCATTGTTATGCCTATACCTATTCCACACTGTAAGTACTGTATTGCTATTGATATTTTGCAATGGTGCGCCTGCAGAGGCCAATAACTGCAAGTGGATGTGATCCAAAGCATCAATATTTGCATAGACAGAAAGAGGACAGATTAAATTTCACAAAATAGAATGTCTGGAGCATCCAAAGTAGCTACATTTTATTATCTAAAGCAGTGTTCCTCACCCTTAGCAACTTCAAAAAGTCTTTACTTTAATTCCCAGAATTCCCCAGCCAACATTGACTGGGGAATTGAGAATGTTCTAGTCACTTACATACTGTATATACGGCTAAATTAATTTAATATTGGATTTGTCTTGTATTGCTGTTGCTGTGAGCCGCCCCGAGTCTGCGGAGAGGGGCGGCATACAAATCTGATTAAACTAAACTAAACTATCATTCTATGCTTTTTTTAGAGTAATGAATTTTGTTCAAGCACTGAAAAAGAATAAACAGTAAGCAAAGTAAATTGAAGGCAGGAAAAAGAAAAAAAAATCTAACTAAATTTAATGTATACTCATGCATCTCCATTCTATTTTATTCTTCCAAACCATTCTTTCTTTCATTATGAACGCATGCTTGTTTATATACTGACTTGCTGTTTAAATATCTCAGTGTTGCTTTTTCCAAGAATCCCACCCATTTCATTTATCCAAATTTTCTCAATCATTTCCTTTATCTTCTTCTCTTTATTCTAGTTTTGTATATTGTTTTTCACACACACAATCACTTTTTCTCTTTATTCGACTGAACTACTACCTATACTGCCATACCTCTTTAGTGCTGATTACTCACTTCTGCATTCAATCTGCATTCATTCAACGCCTATTCATTTTTACTCCAGCTCTTCTTATTTTACCAAACCTCTTAACAAACTCATTCTCAGGGAATTCACTTACTGTTATGTTTCTCTCTATACAATCGACTCTTTCATATAGCAAAGTGTTTAGCAGCACTCTCTTACATATAGCCATTTTTGCAAGTATTCTTTGCCAGCTGAAATACATACTATCCACTACACTTCCATGAGTATTTTCATATCTTAATTTCATTCACCCATTTTTCATCTTTAGAAAATACTACAGCAGATTCATCTACTTTCTCTAACGATTGCCATTCATGTAAATCTGGCATTTGTTTACTCTGTTTTTCCTGTCATACACAAATGTGATAAATTAATGTTCAAATCCATACTCTTCATTGCATCCTACACTCTTGTAACACTCATTGCAAATGATCTACGTTCTTAGCCAACAACATGGCATCGTTTGCTCTAGACCAGTGATGGCGAACCTATGGCATGGGTGCCACAGGTGGCATGCGGAGCCATATCTGCTGGCACACCAGCTGTTGCCCTAGCTCAGCTCCAACGTGCATGTGGGTGCCGTCCAGCTGATTTTTGGCTCACTCAGAGGCTCTGGGTGGCATTTTTGGCTTCCAGAGAGCCTCCAGGAGGATTGGAGATGGTGTTTTTATTCTTCCCCCAGTTCCAAGGAAGACTTTGAGCCTGGGGAGGGTGAAAACTACCCTACTGGGCCCACCAGAAGTTGGGAAACAGGCCATTTCCATTCTCCAGAGGGCCTCCGGGGGGCAGGGGAAGCTGTTTCGCCCTCCCCAGGCATTGAATTAGGGATGTGGGCACTTGGGAATGCGCGATAGTGTGTGCCCACACTCTTTTGGCACCCAAGGAAAAAAAGGTTCGCCATCACTGCTCTAGACAGTAAGGGAGGACAGAAAAATTCAAGAGCCATTACCATGACAATGAGGGCTGAAATATTATTTAACACATAATTTAAATCTTGGGGAAACAAGACAAATACTCAGAATGGCTCAGGAAAGCACCGCCCTGATTCACCAGAATATATAAAAAGGGGGAAAGGTGCAGCAGACTCTATTATTAGAGCCAGTATCAGTAATGGGAATTTCTTCTTTTCTTGAAGTGATGATTAGTGAAACAACTGGTCTAGTATGATCTACTAATGGGACTGAGATCTACCTACATGTGTACACATACATTCATGTCCCAAAAAAACACATGTTGAACATCACCGCAAGCATGTCTATGGCATATATCCATATATTATTAAACAATCAAATGGCCATCACACCTCCTTGTCATAGTTTTTGCTCACTATTTACTGAACATCCATTAATTGTCAGACATACTTTATTTGCATACATACATTTTTTAATCACATGTAACGATTCACCTTGAGTTCCATATTTGCACAAAGGCTCCACAGTTTGAGCCTATCATGTGCTTTCTCAAAACCAACAAACATACAATAAAGATTCTTTATCATATTCATACAGAGCTACTAAAGATCGAAGATCTATTTTGCATGCCCTGTCTGTTATAAACCACAATGAACTTCCCAACCAATTATCCAATTATCAAGAGGAATATGTATGTATGCATGTATGTATGTATGTATGTATGTATATATGTATGTATGTAACATTTTTTTTGCTGATAATGAAAAGGAAGGGAGACTAGTATAGATCTATTTCAAGCTTATTTTGCTCTCATCAGCTATCCATACCCTTACTGGTATTTGAACCTGAGTCTGCCTTGTAGGCAAAAAGGAAGCAGTATGCCCCCTCCCATATTTGGGTATACCAGGGTGATCTGACAGAAAACACACACACATACCTCTTCAATGAGAAAATATTACAACACTTAGCTTTCAAAAATGTGAATTAGGAGTGGTGGCGGCAGGATATTATACAGCTCTATACAATTACAGATACATGTCTGTACAAAACATTGATAGGGGTTTCTGGAATTAAAAGTCATTTTTATATTGAATATATATTGAATCATGCAAAATTCAAGATAGATAAAATGAATTTCCTTTTCATGTAGCATTAATTAAACTTTTCTATTACAAGCTGAATTGACAGCCATCAACTTAAAATGGAATTAGAAATACTGATGGAGGATAAAGCTATGACATCTATATATGAATCCCAACATTGAATGCAGAATTGATGTGCATTGTGGGGTATCCTAAATGTGAAGCTTGCTATTTCCTGTATGTAGATTTCCCGGAACAGAATGCTGGAATTATCCTTTGACCTCATAAATGGAGTTCTCTTGGAAGATTGAGTTTTTCTGAAGCTTTTGACTGATAAGGTATACCAAAAACTCTGAATCTATTTTCTCTGGAGAAGGAAAAGTGATAATCTATAAGCAAGGGTGGGCAATTAATTTTGCCATGGGGCCGCATGAGAAATTGGGATGGTTTGGACCTAAATACTAAATACCCACTCTACAGACCCCTAATTGTTTGCTTTACGACAACATGGCGCACCACAGTCACTGTGCTGGAGTGTTTGCGTGGTTTCTGTGCTCGGCCGCTCTTGGTAGGAAGTCGGGGTTTGCTCCAGTGCGAGGATGAAAGAGGTTGAAGGAAAGGACAGGGAAGGAAAGGAAAGGAAGGAGAGGAGAGGAGAGGGGAGGAAATGGAAGGAAAGAAGGAAAGGAATGAAACGGGAAAAGAAAGGAAAGGAAAGAAGGAAGGGGGAAGGGGAGGGGAAGAGAAGAGCAGGAAGGAAAGAAAAGAAAGAAAGAAAGAAAGAGTGAGGGGAGAGACTACAGCTATAGCTATGGAGTATGGGACTGACTTTCCCACCAACATCAGCAAGCAACTGTCAGTCTGCCCATCTTCGTTTTCCTTCACTCAGATTGACCAAGCTTCTTGAAAGAAGGAACACAAAAGAGGTTTCCAGGTTGTGCACCTAGACCAGGCACTTTCTCTTGGGCCTCCCACCCAGAGGCCTTGCAAAAGCAGACAAGTATAACTGAAAAGTGGCTGAGCTCCCCACCATCAATGGTCCGTGGGTTTTAAAATTGTGGATTTGGTAGTCCCCGTGGTCCAAAAGGTTGGAGACAACTGGGCTATCACACTCTTGGGCAAAGCGTGTGAGCCATTTCCTCCTTTCAGTGGTCCCACTCCCATCCAGTCACATGACCACCAAGCCATTCCCAAAAAATTAAGCTACACCCCAAAAATTAAGCCATTCCCACCCCTGTGGCAGCCCCTTAAAAGCCTGTTCTCTTGGGCAAAGCATATGAGCTATTTCCTCCTTTCAGTGGTCCACTACATCTATAGTATGTAGATAATAAAGTTGAAAAAAGGTGAATAATGTTTTTACAGAAGCATAGGTATGTTGAGGCTGGGTGTGTCAAGGAATGACTGAGAGGAGAGGGGCCAGGTGAGGTACCCCTTGATGTGAGTGACATGGAGTTGGCTATGCCCATCTAGTCACATGACAACAAAGCCACATCCACCCAGTCACATGACCAAGAAGCCATGCCCACTATCACATGGATATCAAGCCACACCCACAAAATAGACCACACCCACAGAACTGGCAATAAATTTTTTTAGAATCCATCCCTGTATTTTCCCATACTTTGGAATTCTCTTCCCATGGACAGCCAGTCTGCATGTTTCCTCCTAGTTTCACCTCACCTTCTTTCTTCGGCAGCGACTGTCCTCCTCCTCTTCTTCCTCTTCCTCCTCCTCCCACCCAAATTCCAAGCTTTTATTTCTTTCCTAATGGGTTTGCACGCATTATTGTCTTTTACATTGATTCCTATGGGAAAAATGGCTTCTTCTTAAGAACGTTTCTACTTAAGAACCTGGTCATGGAATGAATTAAGTTCTTAAGTAGGGGAACCACTGTATGTGATATTTATAATTTAGCTATGAATAGATGTATGGACTGCAGTTCCTAGCGATGCTGAGTCCCACAGCTCCTGCCAATTCAACACCTTTGCCTGAGTCAGCATTGTACAACTCATTAATTATTTCTAATTCCTCATTAACCTTTGTGTCACAAGAACAATCCATTCCCAGGCCTTGGCAATAAAGCCCTGTCTCTGGATCCATCTTACATTTGTACCAGATTAATCAACCTGGGCTTCCCCCGTTCGGTATTTATAAATCAAATTTCAGGAGGGAAGTGTTTTTAGTAGGAAAGTGAACACAAGAACAAGGGGACACAATCTGAAGTTAGTTGGGGGAAAGATCAAAAGCAACGTGAGAAAATATTATTTCACTGAAAGAGTAGTAGATCCTTGGAACAAACTTCCAGCAGACGTGGTTGGTAAATCCACAGTAACTGAATTTAAACATGCCTGGGATAAACATATATCTATGTTTCTAAATCAGGTGTCATATTCCACCTATAAGCAGAAGTTAGATCAGCAAAAAAAGGAGTCTTTCAATGGCTATTCTTTCATCACCCAGAATTTGAGAATTAAATGGTGACATGGCCCATCCACTTGAAATGACCACGGACAGGCAATCTGCTCAGCAAGGGGGCAGAGAATAAATGCTAAGATGCACCCCGCTCCTCCCCACAGATTCATATGCATCTCCAGGGCAAAACTGTCCCTGAGGAAGAGTAGTCAGATAACACCGAACTGGACAGAGCATATAAAAGACAGCTCATCAAACCCTCCCCACCTTGACACCACCAACACAACTTGATAAGAGAAGTGGGGGGAGCAGAATTTGTCAGTGAGAAGAGAATTAAAGAGGCCTGCATTTCAGCAAGTCCTGCCAGGTTAATACCACTGCCTATCTCCCTGACAGCTCCAAGATTGATTACCAGCCTCGGCACTCTTTATAACTTGATCAGGCGAATTAATCTCTGGCTGTGGGCCCATCTGATGCTTGGCATCGCAAATTTAATTTGGAAATGTATTCTCCCCTTCTATCTGCTGCCCTCCTCCCCATATGCGTGTAGCAAGGGTGGTGTTGCCGTAACAACAAGGCCTAGAAATGGCTTCTAACTTGAGGCCTGAGCTGTCAAGGCTTCAGTTGTCTCAAGGGAGGTGTTTCATCAGGTATGGGGAAAAAAAAGAGCCTTAACAGACACTAAGTAAGACATATTAATGTACTAAAGACTTAATGAAGTTTGGAGGGGTGGGGGTGTAGAGGGGAAAGTGCTTACTTTATTAGTTTATGGCCGATTAATGGGGATGGTCATTACAATGATGGAGATGGATTACTCCTATCAAAGTGTTTCTTCCATCCCTATTCAAATCGTGGGGCTGCCTGATACGAAGCTTCATCTTGGTCAGTCTCTGAGATCTCTAGTTTTTGACTATTCCTGAAGGCGAACGTTTATACGAGGAGATAAGTGCCAGTGAAAGATCGATCTATCTCTATAAGTTATATTTCAATAACATTGATGTGCGTGGGGGTATTTGTGAGTTTATGCACACACCTGTGTGAAAGTGCATGCACAATGCCGAATAGGGGAATTCTAACTAGTGGTTAGAGCATTGCAATGCACATGCAGATTGACAAGCCACACCTGCAAATGAAGAGCAATTCTGCCTTCTCCATGCCCACCCAGACTCATACCCAACTCATGAGATGTCTTTTGGGGGAATTTTCACACAGGCTATTGGAGTATAGAGCAGTGTTTCCCAACCTTGGCAACTTGAAGATATTTGGACTTCAATTCCCAGAATTCCCCAGCCAGCATTTGCTGGCTGGGGAATTCTGGGAGCTGAAGTCCAAATATCTTCAAGTTGCCAAGGTTGGGAAACACTGGTATAGAGGACACATTTGGGTTGACTTACTGTCATTTTTGTCAAGGGCCTGGAAGACTTGGCTGACTATAGACATAAGGGTGCTTATGTCTGGCCTTTCTCATCACACCCTGTGTGATGAATTCTCCATTTGTAGAAGGGCAACTTATATTATGCTGGCTGGGAGGTTTGTGGTCTACACGTCTTACAGTTTCCAAGATTGAGAAACATTTTCATAGAGGGAATAACAAGCAGTGGATGACTGTTGGAATGTGTGGGGCGCAACAGATGCTTCTGAGGAGATGGAAAAAAAATGAGTAGTACAACCTTAATCTTAAATTAGTGCTCATGCCTCCCTTTTGGAAAGGGACTCATTAAGAATGTTTAAATTAAAGCAATTTAAGACTATTGCATGAGAGCCACAAACTCTTAGTGTCCTCTAGTGCACTGTTTCCCAACCTTGGCAACTTGAAGAAGATATCTGGACTTCAACTCCCAGAATTCCCCAGCCAGCATACACTGGCTGGGGAATTCTGGGAGTTGAAGTCCAAATATCTTCAAGTTGCCAAGGTTGGGAAACACTGCTCTAGTGGAGGGGTCTCTAACCTTGGCAACTTTAAGACTTGTGGACTTCAACTCCCAGACCCCTGCTCTGGTGCTTGACCCGATTTTTGCAAACTCCAGTTTACCAGCCACTAAATATTGATTTATTTTTATTTTTATTGAAACATTACATATCAAATGCTCATCGCCCTGATCTGTGTATCTTAGCTATGATCCAGCAAGGTAAACATTTGATCAGACCTGAAAATAGCTTGAATGATATCTTGGCCCTTGACAAAAAGTCCATATCTGCATATGATTCCTTCTGAGAACAGATGATAGGCAGGAGATGCCTATATTAAGTTTATGTAATGTAAGGAGAGCCTAAGTTTTGTTTGAAAAGTTTATTTATCCTTGCTTCCTTGTAAGGGAGTATTCTGCCCTTGGATTATATGATGGCTGCAGGGGTTAAATGCTACTAATTTGGCCTGGTTCGGGCGTATGAGTAGCAGCATCTGCCAGTGGTTTGGACAACTGGTAGCAGCAGTGTGAGGTTCTGCCCACCCACCCAGACGTTGGCATTTTTAATTTTTCACCCTCTGCACATGCATAAAGCCTTCTGCACATGTGCAGAGGCTGAAAAAGCACAAATGACAGTGGTGCATGCAGAGCACACGATTCCGAACTGGTTGGGAATGTAAGATTTTATGGCTGGATGGCTGGACATATGCCTGGATTTCTACAGTAACAATCAGGATTTTAAACTCTAATATGAAATTACATGATGTTGTGCAATATTCTTTTTGTATGGATAAAATGTTCTTTCTCCACAATTTTTTATCAGAGTTTCCTCTACTGCAGTGTTTCCCAACCTTGGCAACTTGAAGATATTTGGACTTCAATTCCCAGAATTCCCCAGCCAGCGTCCGCTGGCTGGGGGATTCTGGGAATTGAAGTCCAAATATCTTCAAGTTGCCAAGGTTGGGAAACACTGCTCTACTGTATGTTGTAAAATATGAATTTAAAAAATATAGCATGATGGGTGATTTGTGTTGTGTTGTGTGACTTAGTTGAAAATGCTGAAATGTGGACAGAACACCTGGTGGTTCTGTCCACATTGTTGATCAGGTGTTGCACACTATGTGGGTCACCGATTTTGGACTAATTATATCTTAGAGCAGTGTTTCCCAACCTTGGCATTTGCTGGCTGGGGAATTCTGGGAGTTGAAGTCCAGATCTCTTCAAGATGCCAAGGTTGGGAAACACTATTTTCGAGAACTCTATAACCTGATATTCAAGAGAATATCAATCTATCAGAATTCTAAAAAATCTGACTAAATAGAAAACCCGATTAATGAATCAGAGGGCTACATTTTATCTGCTAAATAAAACGACAAATATTATTGTAACCCGTCACTGTGTTTCTATAGAAGGCCAACTGAAATGTATTTGTACTTGACTTGATAAAGTTCCATTGCTGGCTTAGATGTTACTTTAATCTACAACCTTTTGTCAATCACTGAGTGAATTAGATCCTTCCTAGTGAAGTGACTAAAATTAGATTAGCTGGAGCACCCATGTGCTCAGAATGAGCTTGATTAAACTCCCATCTGTGCATTCTTGACATTTGAAGAGTTGATTTTAACTAGTGTTGTGAAATTGAGTGTGGAAGAATAAAGGTGGAAAGATCATAATGGAGTCTCTTATTAATACATTCAACTTATTAATGTCTCCTAAAGGAAATGTGTTATTTATAATTGTCAAGGCAAATATGGTGCTAACTACTTTTCAGAATTATTTTAGAAACTAAGATTACAGTCTCTGTCATCTCAGAGAACTTCTGACCATGTTGACAGTTTACAAAATATAATTTTGTTGACTTTCCCCCCTTGCTTATTGAATCTTTACTGGGAATTAGGCTGGTATATATACTCAGTGGATTAGGACATTAATAGAGTCTAAACAAATATCAATTACATTCATTGTTGATTGGTGATTTATTAAAGTGATAGTATTAAACTTTATTAAACTGTGGAAACACTTTATGTAATACTTTTTGAAAGAAGCAGGATAGTTATAATATTCTAAACTTTAGGAACAAATAAAAACAAAAAATATTACTGTTCAAAATATCAAATTTTTATTAATCAGGTACATAAATTTGGGGAGCTGTGTTTATATTCTATCTCTTGTTTATTTGGAGAATGAGTTGTTTATAAATATTTAGAGCTTTAACAATAAATTGCATGAAGAATGTGTACAAAGCAAGAATATACTTGCTTCGTACACATTATTCATACAAGTTTATTTAGAGGCACAACAAACAGAAACCTCTATTTTATTTAAGGAATGATAGTTATTATAGAGCCACATTGTTTTTGCTTCATGTGGTTCTTTTTCCTGAAATTTTTGAAATGTCTGTTCTCTCTCCTCTGAGTCCTCTCTGAATTTCCTTTCTATTTTCCTTGCAAGGAAAGCCAATCAATTTTTGTCTTGATAGATTTCAAATAAACAATCATTTCATCTTTCTTTTTTGTCGATAGTTGCTTGAAAGAATCCTTTCCAAAACCAAAATCTGTCTATTACTGAACTACCTTGCAAGTATCAATGAGATTTGTCTATGCAACTTTAAAACTTGTGGACTTCAACTCCTAAGGAACTATATATACTGCTCAAAAAAATAAAGGGAACACACAAATAACACATTCTAGGTCTCAATGAATGAAATATTCTCATTGAATACTTTGTTCTGTACAGAGTTGAATGGGCACAACAGCATGTGAAATTGACTGTCAGTCAGTGTTGCTTCCTAAGTGGACAGTTTGATTTCACAGACGTTTGATTTACTTGAAGCTATATTGTGTTGTTTAAGTGTTCCCTTTATTTTTTTGAGCAATGTATGTAGAACTCTGGGAGTTGAAATCCACAAATCTTAAAGTTGCTAAAGTTGGAGGCCCCTGGGCTAGGGTACCTGTGGCAGAGATTTGTGTGTGTGTGTGTGTGTGTGTGTTTTGTGTGTGTATGCTCTGAAGGAAACAGCTGGATCCATGTTTTAGCACCATGGAGAGCTACTGCATTTGCCTTGCTTCTAATAGGACAGTAAGTGTAGGAAAATAACTTTCTTTGACCAATACTTTTAAAATTGTACAAGGTGTTATGCAAAGTTTGATTGGATTCTCAGCATTTGAAAAGCTCTAACAAAGACATACTTTGAAACTGCTTCCATCTGAGAAGACTCCTCTCAAGCATACTTGCAAGGATTCAGAAGGATATAAAGTGCTTCAATAAAACAAAACACCTCATTGTTGCATCTCATTGAAGAGAATTGTGTCATTAACATGACACAAAGTATCTCAAGTTAAAGCCCAGCAGCCTCGCACAGGCCTCATATCCATTTTCAGATTTCACAGAATTATTCATGGACATGGTTCAAGAAAACAGAATTCTTCAAGTAGAAATACTAATTGGATAACAGATCCAAGAAAGGAGGTATTATTTATTAGTCCTGTGTGAAGCGATTGTAATTTGTCTCAGCAATATGTTTTGTGCCACAGGGGTATTGCTATTCACTTTATCAAATCGCAGCAGTGAAAGCATCTGCCTTGTCAAGGTGTTTTGAATTGCTTTAACAACTTCCTCTAGCTCATCCATTCAATGCAAGAAAAGGCTGTTAGAGTGATGCAAAGCAACCCAATCACATCAGTCTTTAAAATGATAGTGGTGGGGTTGTGTTCCTTTGCAAAGCAGTTTTAAAGGTGCTTTGCTGAAAGGTGAATCATTTTTTGAAGTTTGCACAGCCCTAATACCTATGCTATTTATTAAAGATTATTACGTATGTAAAGATTATTATTATGTACCATGTCATTTTACATAAGAGTTATTCCCATTTCTGATGTTTTTCCTCCAATATCAAAAGTTAGTTTAGGTGACAATCTCCCTTTATTTTTAAACATGAAGTAGATTAATTAGAAAGTAATTAATCCAAAATGATCTAGTGGGTTTCTATGACTGAGAATTTGTTCGAATTTGACTTCCTCAATCCTCATTCAATAGCTAAGGCAATTTTCCATTGGTTTTTCATTATCTCAGATGCAAATAATTCATGTAAAATGAACAAAAACCCCAAAGTATCACTGAAGTTTCATCTCACTACTTCCACCTGCTTTGAATCTGATTTTTAGTCCATGTAACCTCCCTCTCCTTCTCCTTTTTCAATAGAACTAACATTTCAAAAGTTTATTAAAGTTTGTTGCAGAAAAATAAATTTCCAGAATTACACATAGATGATGTCAAGCCAATGCAGAAGTTGATGATAAATTAATAATAATAATTTATTAGATTTGTATGCCGCCCCTCTCCGAAGACTCGGGGCGGCTCACAACAATAATAAAAACAATATTATAGTAATTAACATCTTACCACACTATCTATAGAAGGCCTGATGTTTATGGGAACTCGGGAGGGGTGATTTTCATTAGGGAACAGATGAAGCCACAAAGCATTCTTTCCAGTGGTTCAAAGCCATCCTATGCCCACCCACCTGGGCATAAGCAGATCGAGGATTGGCCCACGCTGGCAGAATCTGAGTGGGCAATGTGACAAGTTTGTGGGTGGGGGACAAAGGATGTGAACTTTCAACTGGGTGGGAAACTCAGATTCAGGTTTTCCAGTGTAGGTGCCAGGATGGCTCCGGCAATAAATTGGAACTTTGAGGAGCACTTTGACTTGGATTCTGATGCTACCTGGAACCTTGACAGATGACTGATTCAGCTGAATTTATAAACTTCTTTATAAACATAATAACAGATGAATTTACAATACAATTAGCAGAGTTCTTTCTTCAAGTAAACACAGGCAGGTTAGCTTCATTTCAGCAGAGCAGTACAGAGAGGAGAGCGCAGACATGCCCAGCCTTGAGTTTAAGCTTTTAGTTTCAATTCTCTGCACAGATTCAAAAGTGGTTAGCTCCCATTGACTGACTTAGTTGCTATGCCTATTCATTAGTTGACCTTGATACCACTGGCTCTCCCAGTCATGAATATTCTAGCAAAATTGTGTTGTGCTAATCATACTGCAATTCCCATAATCCCTCCCCTAAATTAAGATATAGTAATCTTTTCTGTGACCCTTATCTGGATGTGTAAACTGAAAAGATGATCCATAAAATTACTCATCAATTCAAGGTCTTTCCTTACTTGGACCTACGTAGGACAGATAATTATCACCTTTTTTCTACCATGGGAAAGACCCCATGGTCTTTCCTCCATCTCATGCCCAGTTTATGATGGAGACAGTCTCACTCAGTGAATTCAGTGGAACCTCTTCCCATTTAAGTACCTGTTTAGGGAAACATCCTTATTTTCTGTCGCTTTTCAACTAGTTAGAAATAGAAAAACCATTCGGTCTATGCTTTCTTTGCTTTTTTAGTTTATAATCACTTTCTTCAACACTCTGCAATCTCCCCTTCTTTTTCTTCTTTTTATTTTTGCATGTGAACTACCTTGTGCAGAAATAAGGTACGGTATATGACTGCAGGAAAAACCTATGAACTTAATAATTCTTTTTTTTATTTAAAATTTTATTGGTTTTTAAATATATTTTAAAACAAATAGGTAACAACAAAAGACAGACACATTAAACAAAAACAACAACAATAATGAAAAAATTATAATATCAACAAACATTCAGTATTTCTGCATTGCTACATCAGATATTTCATTGCCCTATAATAATATACATATTAATTAATTACAGTAATATCCGTATTATTTCATGCAATCACAAAATCTATATTCAAATCATTCATATTTACATATTTATATTCTTTATTTTACTAATCTTTATATATATATATATTGTAATATTTTTATTTCTATTTCTGAACTTCATCCATCTGTGCCATTTTGCCCATATTTCATGATACTCAGGATCTTGTTGACTCCTTAATTCCATCATCTTATAAGAGCATGTTCAGGTGCATTATCATAAAATTTTTGGGACTGCTTGGAATTCTGGATCACTCCAGTCAATACCAGGTATTCCTTTAACCCTGTTAAAAATATTTCACAGCTGAGAACTCAGATAGCACCATGCCCCAGAATCCCCTCCTACATACAGGATGTATAGGGACAGCCAGGCAGCAATAAAAGTGTCATGATTGTCTCCTCATTGGGTTACATACAGTATTTCAGGAGAGCAAACAGTACAACGGCTAATTATTGCTTCTCTCCAACCTGACTCACTCCCAATTTAAGATGGATCTGACTGTCACTAGAGGTGACAGATGAAGACAAAGCACAGGTACAGCTCCCATGAACTCTAGGCCTGGCTGCAGCATTTGAGAGGAGCTCAGAGCTCCTGAAGAACGGAGGCTGTTCTATAGAAAGGTTAACTCTTCCGGTTCTGGAATACATACAGGCAAGGGAATTAATAAGTGTGAGCTTTCTTTTTTTAAAAAAGAAGTTTTATTGATTACAACACATAAAAACAAAGACAAACATACAACAGGTATTTGGGTTATTTACAACCCCATATTCATCAGAAGTTATTATAGAATAGAATTTTATTGGCCAAGTGTGATTGGACACACAAGGAATTTGTCTTGGTGCATATGCTCTCAGCGTACATAAAATAAAATATACATTTGTCAAGAATCATGTGGTACAACACTTAATGATTGTCATAGGGGTCAAATAAGCAATGAAGAAGCAATATTAAAAAAGAAACATTATCAGAGATAATGGAAGATAAGTCTATAGTTCATACATTTTTACTTTGCTTTGTTATTCTTATAAGTAACATTCCTTATACTATATATTCAATTACTACCATTACTACCATTTTTTAGTGGTATCACACACCCGTTCATCTTGCATACTTTCAGCAGAATGTTAAAAATACCTGTTGGCATGGGTGTCAAGATAAGGGAGTGTTTATGCATATGTTTTGGGAATACCCAGTAGTGCAGAACTTTTGGAAAAAAGTGCAAGAGGATATTAATAGGATGTTAAATATACAGTGGACAATTACAAAGGAAATGGCAGTATTAGTAAAAAGGAACGAGATGGGAGAATTTAGAGAAACAAAAGAAGCAGTGATAGAAAGCGCTCAGGTGGTAATAGTCTTGAGTTGGAAGGATGCGACAAAATGGACAATACAAAATTGATACCGGTACATGGTGGATCATATTCAATTTGAGATTATGGACAAGAGGAATTCGGCCAATGAAATTGATTTGCGGGAACTGATTGAGTGATGGGACAAATAAGGAGATATATGGTCAGTAGAATTCAGACCAAGTACAAGGAATAAATTGGAATCACTTTATAATATGTAAATAGATATATTGCTCTTGAGGTAAATGGTATATATAAAATATGCCCCCATTCTGGTGGAGGGGTACGAATATTGTCTGGTGGTGGGCACTGATCACTGAGCACTTGTATGTTGTGTGTGTTATATTTTAAAATCATTTTTTTTTAAAAAAAACTACCATTACTACAATTTTATTAACTACTTTACCATATCTCCAGTGAAGGGCTACCAAAATTTTTACTACTGCACTGTGGGCGTGGCTTATGCAGGTCACCCTGCATTTTCTTTCAACATATTTCAGTGCAAATTGGGTGCTTTGGGGTGGAGCTCCATTTTCGCTATCCCACTGTGTCCCCCCCATCCAGGCAGCAGCCCACCCCTGCGTATCTCCATAGTTTAGTTCTCTTTACCATTTTTATTTTCTAATGAATTATAAAGTTTGTCCCCTATTTTGTAATACCCAGAGTCCTGCTGCCTATGAAATGCCTATCTTCTTGTTCAACAACTCTTCTCTCTCTCTCTCTCTCTCTCTCTCTCTCTCTCTCTCTCTCTCTCTCTCTCTCTCTGTGTGTGTGTGTGTGTAAATATATATATATATATATATATATATATATATATATATATATATATATATATATATATATATATATGTAGATTGTTCTGAGTTCGGGTTTTGCCCTGTGTAATATTTTGCATGTTTATGCGACGTTTCGGTGAAATCACATTCACCATCATCAGGCTGAAGTTTCCAAGCTTCGTGCTGTTGTAAAATGGAATTCCATTTTACAACAGCACGAAAATGGAATTCCATTTTACAACAGCACGAAGCTTGGAAACTTCAGCCTGATGATGGTGAATGTTGTAAAATGGAATTCCATTTTACAACAGCACGAAAATGGAATTCCATTTTACAACAGCACGAAGCTTGGAAACTTCAGCCTGATGATGGTGAATGTGATTTCACCGAAACGTCGCATAAACATGCAAAATATTACACAGGGCAAAACCCGAACTCAGAACAATCTACATACATATACCCGTGAAAATTTACGAAAACAAATATATATATATATATATATATATATATATATATATGTCACATGTTTAAGCTGAATTTGAAAATTAAGGGAGACTAGGATAGATCTATTTCGGCCTTATTTTGGCCTCATCAGCTAGCCATACCCACTGGGACTTGAACCTGCAACCTTTGCCTTGTAAGGCAGAGAATTATCCTCTAGGCTACAGTATCCAATCCCTTCAGCTATATATATATATATGTCAAATGTTTTTTTAGCTGGAATTTTAAAATTAAGGGAGACTAGGATGGTCCCATTTCGGCCTTCCTAGTCTCCCTTAATTTTAAAATTCCAGCTAAAAAAAACATTTGACACATACAGAATATAGTTGTCGGCTATAAATAAATTAACCGCCTTGAAATTGTCCTGGGTTGGGCCTACAAGCAAAAAGGAGCTGTGACGTTCCTTCAATATACCAGGGTGATCCGACATTAAAAAAACAAAAAACAAAAAACAATATATATGTATGTATGTATGTATGTATGTATGTATATGTATCAAATGTTTTTAGCTGAAATTTTTAAATTAAGGGAGACTAGGATGGCACCATTTCGGCCTTGTTCTGGCCTCATCAGCTAGCCACACCCTTCCTTACTGGGATTCGATCTGGCAGCCTCTGCCTTGTAAGGCAGAGAGTTAGCAGTTGAGCCACCAGACCTTGATCCCTCCAGCTCTGTACCAGGGAGGGACTATATGTTTTTTTATGTCGGATCACCCTGGTATATTGAAGGAACGTCACAGCTCCTTTTTGCCTCTAGGCCCAACCCAGGACCATTTCAAGGCAATTAATTTATTCATAGCTGACAACTATATTCTGTATGTATCAAATGTTTTATGTGTGTGTGTGTCACTTTTTTTTTTTTTTGCTGAATTTGAAAATTAAGGGCGACTAGGATAGATCTATTTCGGCCTTATTTTGGCCTCATCAGCTAGCCATACCCACTGGGACTTGAACCTGCAACCTTTGTTTATATATATATATATAAACATAGAAGACTGACTGCAGAAAAAGACCTCATGGTCCATCTAGTCTGCCCTTATGCTATTTCCTGTATTTTATCTTACAATACTCATTTATATATGAGTATCTGTTTTACATTGTGAAAGCAGCAACCCCACATACTGTAATCACTGTCAAATGTGCTCAGAAATACTTGGCATATGGGCTACCATGGCATAATAAAACTTCTCCCAGTCTGACACCCACCAGGTGTTTGGGACTTCATTTGTTTTCAGTGGCTATGATGGATGGAGCTGGTGCAGTTATAGTCCAAAACACCTGGAAGGCACCGTAGTGTTAATCCTACAACTTCCTCTACAATTAAGATTGCCAGTGCTAAAGTTTTATATTCCGGAGAGTTATCAAATCTGATCACTTTTAAATGGAAATGGATATAGAAAAGTCTATACAGATGTACAGAAACAGAAGTACAGAAGCAGCTCTCAAGTAAAAAAAGCCAGGTTCGCATTTGTAAGTTATTAAAATATTTCTTGTAGGTTTCTTGTAGAAAAGCACAACATTTAAATTCAGCCAGTGTGATATTCAGCCAATTTATTGTGTCCTCTTTCTGAAAAACACATATGCTGTCATCTTATATAAAGCTCTTCAGAATTGCCACCGTGTATAAAGCTCTTTAGAATTTAATTAAACAAAAACATCTTCTATTTGGAAAGCCCAGGGAGGCAAGTCATGGGGGACTTGGCATTCTGAGATGATTTTTTTCTCTTTCTCCTGCCTTGAAGGACTTTCCCACCAATGAATTCCCATAAGACTCTGATTCGAGACACTTGTCTTTTCTACAGCAGCGCTCAAGGCTATTTAATTTTTATCCCCCAAAGCCTTGGCGTGAAGGATATACTATATCTGACTACCTTTACTTTTATATTTTGCCAGAAAAGCAAAAGGAATAAAACCAGATGCTTTTTTTTCAGCAGATTAGTGCTCCAATCATAATATGACAGAATAAATAAAAAAAATACTAATTAACAGATCAGTTTGATTTCTTGCAATGCTTAATAACTCTGTTATAGCACAATTATTTATAAATAGATTGGTGTAATTTATTTATTAGATTTGTATGCCGCCCCTCTCTGAAGACTTATGGTGGCTCACAGCCTATAATATAAAACAATAAATACAAAGACAAATCTAATTAATTAAAAACTACATAACCTAAAAACCCGATATATTAAAAATCAATCAAACAAATTCAAATCACAGCCATGTGTCGCATTAATTGGCCAGGGGGCCGAGATCTAATTACCCCAAGCCTGGCCACATAAATGAGTCTTAAGACTCTTGCAAAAAGCAAGGAGGGTGGGGGGCAGTGCGAATCTCTAGGGGGAGCTGATTGCAGAGGGCTGGGGCCACCACAGAGAAGGCTCTTCCCCTTGACCCCTTCAAGCGACATTCTCTGGTTGACAGGACCTGCAGAAAGCCATCTCTATGGGACCTAACTGGTCGCTGAGATTCATGCAGCAGAAGGTGGTCCCATAATGGTTTTATATTGACTATGAAAATATTGTACATTTATTGAATTGACTTTAGCACCTTGACTGAGATTTTAAGGAATCAGAAAGCCTTCGTTTTTACAACACTCCATGGCCTGCATTGGCTGCCGATCAGTTTCCGGTCACAATTCAAAGTGTTGGTTATGACCTTTAAAGCCCTACATGGCATTGGACCAGAAAGCTCTGGAACTGCCTGCTACCGCACGAATCCCAGCGACCGATAAGGTCCCACAGAGTTGGCCTTCTCCGGGTCCCGTCGACTAAACAATGTCATTTGGCGGTCCCCAGGGGAAGAGCCTTCTCTGTGGCGGCCCCGGCCCTCTGGAATCAACTCCCCCCGGAGATTAGAACTGCCCCCACCCTCCTTGTCTTTCGTAAAGTACTCAAGACCCACCTATACCGCCAGGCATGGGGGAGTTGAGACACCTTTCCCCCAGGTTCTTTATATTTTATGTTTGGTATGTATGTGTTGTTTGTTTTTAAAATATGATAGGGTTTTATATGCTTCTTTTTTAATATTAGATTTGTTTCGCTATAATATTGTTTTTTATTATTGCTGTGAGCCACCCCGAGTCTTCGAAGAGGGGCGGCATACAAATCTAATATATTATTATTATTATTATTATTATTATTATTATTATTATTATTATTATTACCATTACTATTTTTTATTTATTTATTTATTTACTTACTTACTTACTTACTTACTTACTTACTTACTTACTTACTTACTTACTTACTTATTTATTTATTTATTTGGACTTGTATGCCACCCAACTCCCAAAGGACTATTCCATATTGGAAATAAAACATATTATTGTTTTCTTAGCCTGATTATATTTTTGAGATGGAGGCTAGTATATTGTAGCATATATTGTAATTGTTCATTTCTAAGGAGGCATAAATGGTGCCCCTGCGTGTCCGTGCGCAATTTTGCTACCTGCCCAGGTGCAGTAGCAAGATTGCGCTGGACTCCGCTAGCACTCAGAGCCACGGGGATGAGTACACGTCACCATTCCATCTTAACAGCCCACCGCTGGTTGCAAAGGCAGAGGCAATATGGCTTTTCTGCAATTCGTACTAGACAAAGGAGCAGGATCCCCAAAAGTGTAAGTTGAATCTATTACTTGACTGACTTGGCCACTGCTCATCCCACCAGAAGAATACAGTCATGATTCATTTCTGCCCAGCGTTGGCTCTGTTCTTTCTCAACTGTTGACAAAAGGAAGTGGCTGAATTTTCCTCCTTTTCACCATTTACTGATAAAAAAGCTTAATTAATGGTAGCAGGGACCAGATTATGAAAAACTGTCTCAGGGGTTTTATTGGCTGTAGCTGCTATTTGCTGTACCAAGATCTCCTCCAAGCATGCTAATAAAAGTCATCTCCTTGTGACTTTGATTCAGTAATAATAACATAAATATTATTCAGAAATAAAAACTTGTACAGAAAGCAGGGAGAATGCTCTTATACTCAAACTGAGCCTATTTCAACCAATTAATCGGAGCTGCTATAGGAAGGCCCAGGCTGGGGCAGCTGCTTCAATTGTAACACTAGTTCAAATACAAATTACAAGGTTAGATCATCATCATCATTATCTTTTAAGTTCTAAAAATGTGATTTTAAAAATGAGTAGAATTGTTATTAGGGGTTATTTCAAACTGATATGATGATAACAATATTTTTAAAAGCCTGTTTTTTTCCCCAATAGGCCAGAATTGCCTATACAGTGTTCCCTTGCTTTTCGCGGGGGATGCGTTCCGAGACTGCCCGCGAAAGTCGAATTTCTGCGAAGTAGAGATGCAGAAGTAAATACACTATTTTTGGTATGAACAGTATCACAAGCCTTCCCTTAACACTTTAAACCCCTAAACTGCAATTTCCCATTCCCTTAGCAACCATTTAGATTATTACTCACCATGTTTATTTATTAAAGTTTATTAAAAAAATATTTATTAAAGGCGGACGAAAGTTTGGCGATGACGTATGACGTCATTGGGCGGGGAAAACCGTGGTATAGGGAAAAAAACAGCAAAGTATTTTTTAATTAATATTTTTGAAAAACCATGGTATAGCCGTTTCGCGAAGTTCGAACCCGCGAAAATCGAGGGACCACTGTATTCATAATAGAGTAATGAAATTGTTTGTAATACATAAGACTTGGAGGATTCAAAACTGCCCTGGTCTAAATCCTGAGAAAGTTAAATATTTATTAATTCCAAATAGTACCTTAATAGACTTATATGAGCCACCCTGAGTCCTCGGAGAAGGGCATCACATAAGTCAAATAGATAGATAGATAGATAGATAGATAGATAGATAGATAGATGGATGGATGGATGGATGGATGGATGGATGGATGGATGGATGGATGGACGGACGGACGGACGGACAAACAAACAAACAAACAAATAAATAAATACACAAATTTTTTACTTAAAATAATACTGGCATTAAATATATCAATTCTATTCTTTCTTTTCTAATCTCTCATTTTTTGCTCAGATGTAACAATTTCATACTGAATGGAAATTAACTTGTTTCTCACTATATCCCATTCACATAGCACCTGCTTTGAATTTAATTGTGCTCTATTACGCAGTTCAAAGCAGGGGAGAAGCAAAAAAATAATGGCTAATCTCAATTAAGTGACAGACTGGCTAGTGGCAACTTCAGTCCAGAGCAGTGCCAGATAGCAATGGCAAGTATGGAAATGAATGTGCAGAAAGACAACTAGCAGCTAAGCAGATTCCCGATAAGGGTTTTCTCCACCAAACAGCACATTACTCAAGTAGATAACCTGGGGCTGAATGTCAAAATGTGACTAAAACCAGAACTACAATTGGTTTTATGAATGGAAGTACTCTTAACTGACTCTTAGGTTAAGCCCTGTGCTTCTTTAATTTCTCCAATGGCATTTTATTGCTCTACATCATATTGTCACTTTTAGTTTTTCCACAACCACTTCCACCCTCGAGTTAAAATAAAACTCCTCTCCACACCATTGATTCCAGGAGGGTTGAAGAGAAGATAACACAGAAGCTGGCAAATATTTTCTGTAGCCATTATTAAGCTAGCTGTATCCAGATGGAACCAATATTAGGAAAGATTGGCTTAAAATGAAAAACAATTGATTATATTACGTATATAACATATTACTTTTATAGTTAATGTACAATTCACTTATGTGGAGCATAGCTTTCATTAAGTGCATAGTTCTCTGCTTTTAAAAAAAAAATCATTTATTCCGGCCCCTGTCCAATTGTCTCTCCTATATATTTTATATCTTTTCTTCCATTCATATATCTTTTCCTCTTTTCTTCATTGACGTATTTTATTGTCATATCTTTTCTTCTATCCTTTCCTTGATATATGTTCATTCATTCATTCTACATGTTCATATTCTCCAACCTTCATTTTGTATTGGACAAAATAAATATTATTTACCGGTATTTATTTATTATTTATTAATCAGATTTGTATGCCGCCCCTCTCCGCAGACTCGGGGCGGCTCACAGCAGTAATAGTACAATGTAAACAAATCTAATATTTAAGTTTAAGTTAATTTAAAACCCCAATTTAAAAACCAATCATACATACTAGCATACCATGCATAAATTTTATAAGCCTAGGGGGAGGGAAAGTATCAATTCCCCCATGCCTGATGACAGAGGTGGGTTTTAAGGAGCTTACGAAAGGCTTGGAGGGTGGGGGCAACTCTGATATCTGGGGGGAGTTGGTTCCAAAGGGTCGGGGCCGCCACAGAGAAGGCTCTTCCCCTAGGTCCTGCCAAATGGCATTGTTTAGTTGACGGGACCCGGAGAAGGCCAACTCTGTGGGACCTAATTGGTCGCTGGGATTCGTGCGGCAAAAGGCGGTCCCGGAGATATAAATAAATTCACAAACAATCTTGCAAAAGAATTCCTTCCACATTTTTGGTACTTTTAAATAACCAGTCATAGGGAGTCCCAGACTCTTTCTTAGAGATAATGGAGGAAAATTTACAAAGCCCCTGTTGTAATCCAAAACCTTGCATTTTTCTCTCTGGCCCTATCTCACAACTTGTTCTTTGGGATTACCTAAATACTTAATAGGATGTTTTAAGCAATTGGTGGGCTGGTAGCAGTCCCACTAATTGCTTTGAGTCTTAATTCCTTGTTGATGTGTTTACTTAGTAATGGCCATATCTAATGTCAGTGGAGCAGTTGTTTTGAACTGACATCCCCTCTGTTGGTGGAGCTGACAGTAAGTATAGTAAGAAACACACAATTTAGAGGAGCAGGGCAGAGCTAGTCCTCTCCTGCCTGCCACCACCAAACTCTTGCCTTTTCCCTGCGTGTATCAGGGGACCAACTTAGATATTATTCATTAAAAACCTCAGCCAAATCTGCAGCCTTCATCTATTTGCCATGGCTAATATCAGGCATTTGAACGTTTTTATTAAACTCTGCCGTTTCCTTTCCTTTTTAAAATTTAATAATAAATTGGATGTCACATTATAGCTGCATTTATTAAAACCCACCAGAGCTCGCTCACTCAGTATGCTGCAGTGGTGTGAATTATTAAAGTCACCCTCAACCTCCCTTCTCACCGGGCCTTTTCTGCAGCTGCACAAGGTGTTTTTCCCTTCCCCATTTTATTTGCTAGACAGAATAAGTGCCAGCAAGAGACAGAGGTAAAACAGGCTGTATTTTTAACTGAATTTAGAAAATAAACATTCAGGTAAAGGACGATAGGCAATGTTAAGAAAAGTATTTCAGAACAAATGCAAGTAGAACAATCCCAATTCCTATGGTACGTTTTGACAATGAATAGTCTGCACTACTATTAATCTTCTCATCGCTCCCGTCACCCATCTCCTCTCACTAATGACTATATGACTGTAACTTTGTTCCTTGTATATCCTTACGATATATAATGACTAGTTCCCAATATGATTGGATTGCTTATTTGTACCCAGATATCAATAAGTGTTGTACCTTATGATTCTGGATGAATGTATCTTTTCTTTTATGTACACTGAGAGCATATGTGATGTGCCGGTGACTAGAGCAGTGTTTCCCAACCTTGGCAACTTGAAGATATCTGGACTTCAACTCCCAGAATCCCCCAGCCAGCATTCGCTGGCTGGGGAATTCTGGGAGTTGAAGTCCAAATATCTTCAAGTTGCCAAGATTGGGAAACATTGGTCTAGACTCTAGAGGCTGTTAGGGTCTGGATGAATGCCAACAGGCTCAAGCTCAATCCCGACAAGACGGAGTGGCTGTGGGTTTTGCCTCCCAAGGACACATCCATCTGTCCATCCATCACCCTGGGGGGGCTTTTGACCCCCTTGGAGAGGGTCCGCAACTTGGGCGTCCTCCTTGATCCACAGCTGACTTTAGAGCATCATCTTTCGGCTGTGGCAAGGGAGTCATTTGCCCAGGTTCGCTTGGTGCACCAGTTGCGGCCTAATTTGGACAGGGAGTCACAGCTCACAGTCGCTCGTGTCTTTATCACCTTGAGGTTCGACTACTGCAATGCTCTCTACATGGGGCTGCCTTTGAAGAGTGTTCGGAAACTACAAATTGTGCAGAATGCAGCCGCGCAAGCTGCCATGGGTCTTCCCAGATGCACCCATGTTTCTCCAGCACTCCGTGAATGCACTGGCTGCCACTTGGTTTCTGGACCCGATTCAAAGGGTTGGTTATGACCTATAAAGCCCTACATGGCATAGGACCAGATTACTTGTGGGACCGCCTTCTCCCGCACGAATCCCAGCAACCGGTTAGGTCCCACAGAGTTGGTCTTCTCAAGGTCCCATCAATTAGACAATGTCGTTTGGCTGAACCTAGGGGAAGAGCCTTCTCTGTCGGGGGCCCAGCCCTCTGGAATCAATTCCTCCCAGAGATTTTCACTGCCCCCTTCCTCCTTGGCTTTCGTAAGAATCTGAAAACGCATGTATGCCATCAGGCTTGGGGCCACTAGACCTCCAGCCTCTCCCCAGTGAATGTGTAGGATGTGGTAGCATGCATGTGAATGTTCGATTTTTAAATGTTTAGCTTTTTAAGGTAATTTTTAAATTAATTATTTCTATTAATTGGATTAGAAGTGTTTTATATAGTGTATTTTTAATTGAAATGTTGTAAGCCGCCCCAAGTCCACGGAGAGGGGCAGCATATAAGTCAAAGAAAGAAAGAAAGAAAGAAAGAAAGAAAGAAACAAACAAACAAACAAACAAACAAACAAACAAACAAACAAACAAACAAACAAATATGCACCGAAGACAAATTCCTTGTGTGTCTAATCACACTTGGCCAATAAAATTCTATTCTATTCTCTGACGCTAAATATCAGGTGTAATGTTCTGTGATGATGTACCTGAGAGACAGGAGCAGGATGAAATGTATACACTAGCTAACTTGCACAATCATGTTCTTGTAACATAGCAATAAAGGTAATATTAGTACTCATGGTTGCCAGGGCTGCTTTGAAGGGCTGGCATCAATTTTGCAAGTCTGAAAGTACACATATCCCCCGTTCGTCTTTACAGTCCAAGAAATTAGGGAGGGCCCCTGCTGAGAAATTTGCTAAACCAACATTCCGTCTATGGGATAAACTGCCTTAATCTCAGTGTTTCCCAGTCTGCAATTTCTCCTCTTGTCTCTCAAGGAGATTCTCGGCATCTTCCACAGGTTAAGTAGCACTGGATACATTGCAAAAAATGTATCTGAACAATTCTTCATTAAGCCAGTTAAATGTCATAAACCTCTGAGTTCCCCAGAACTTTTTATTATATGAGATACTGAAAAAGCAAAGAAATGGATAAGGGAGAATGCTGGTTGATTAAGTCATGGGATCTGCATTTAATCATAGTCTAAAGATAGTTGGGGAATGGGGAGGAAAAGCAACAGACATTCATACTGAACCTTAACCGGTGTTATGCTGGATACACTTAGTGTTATTCACAGCATTTGTAAGAAAAATAAATCAGCAAACAACCATCCACTCATCAATATTGAAACCATAAAATCCTCCTGTTGTTAATGTAGCAGAACTGGAATATTGCAAAATTGTATGTTCCTTTAAAAAAAAAAATCTACTAGTATTTTATATAAAATCATTGTTTTGTTTTCTGAAAGAGCATCAGAAGAAATTCTGTGAAATTTCTATGAAGATAACCAAAAAGAACTGTTAGAAAGGTAGATGTTCCAGTGGAAAATTAAGTTTAAGCAGAGATTTCAAGAAGGTTCAAGCTTTAAATAAAATACATTAATTCAGTATACAAAATTGAGTCTTATAATAAAATAAATCATCAACTAATCAAATGGAATGGGTTGGAACAGAACAGAACAGAATTCTTTATAGGCCAACTGTGGTTGAACACACAAGGAATTTGTCTTGGTGCTTATGCTCTCAGTGTACATAAAAGAAAAAAGATACATTTGTCAAGAATCATGTGGTACAACACTTAACGATTGTCATAGGGGTCAAATAAGCAATGAAGAAACAATCAATATTAATATAAATCTTAAGATACAAGTAACAAGTTACAGTCATACAGTTCTAAGTGGGAGGAAAAGAATGATAGGAATGATTATTGTTATTATTATTTATTATTATTTATTGGATTTGTATGCCGCCCCTCTCCGTAGACTCGGTGCGGCTAACAACAGTGATAAAAAACAGCATGTAACAATCCAATATTAAAACAACTAAAAAAAACCCTTATTATAAAACCATACATACATACAAACAAACATACTGTGCATAAATTGTAAAGGCCTAGGGGGAAAGAGTATCTCAGTTCCCCCATGCCTGACGGCAAAGGTGGGTTTTAAGAAGCTTACGAAAGGCGAGGAGGGTGGGGGCAATTCTAATCTCTGGGGGGAGTTGGTTCCAGAGGGCTGGGGCCGCCACAGAGAAGGCTCTTCCCCTGGGTCCCGCCAAACGACATTGTTTAGTTGACGGGACCCGGAGAAGGCCCACTCTGTGGGACCTAACTGGTTGCTGGGATTCGTGCGGCAGAAGGCAGTCCCGGAGATAATCTGATCCAGTGCCATGATGAGAAAAAACTAGTAGAAATAGAAGTGCAAACTTAGTAAAAATATTGTCAGTGTTGAGGGAATTATTTGTTTAGTAGAGTGATGGCATTCGGTGAAAAACTGTCCTTGTTTCTAGTTGTCTTGGTGTGCAGTGCTCTGTATGATGTTTTGAGGGAAGGAGTTGCAACAAGGATGTGAGGGGTCAGTAAATATTTTCACCGCCCTCTTTTTGACTCCTGCAGTATACAGGTCCTCATTGGAAGGCTGGTTGGCAGCAATTGTTTTTTCTGCAGTTCTGATTATCCTCTGAAGTCTGTGTTGGTCTTGTTGGGTTCACTTAACTTACCAAGTTTTAAAAAATTGCTAGTTAAAGGTTCAGAATTCATGCAAATTCAGTCAGTGAAATGCAAGTTCACATGCCTTTAAAATAATCATACACTATTTCCAGGGACAAATGTAATATAAAACTGTATTATTTCTTGAAGCGGATAGAGTGGGAGTGATTGGTGAGAAAAGAGTTAAGACTCTGATTCCTCTCTGCGGGGTGATTTTTCACACTGAAAATTTTATAAAGAACGATTGCCTGCTGATTTAAAAAAGGTTGCAAGTTGGTTACATAATACACAACACATTGCTCTGTTATCTGAACAGATGACACATCTAACTCATCAGCCTAAGCAACAGGAATGGAAGATCTGGGTATGAAGGAAACATTTGCCAGCAGGTGGCGCTATTTAGTGGTCAAAGATTGAACAACAGGTAGGAAGAGGAAGAATCTAGTTATAAACTGTAAAAGGGAAGAGGTAAACAGGCACATATTCAAACTTTATTTTTTATCTCACCACCGGCTCAAGGTTGACTCAGACTTCCATCCTTCTGAGGTGGGTAAAATGAGAACCCAGATTGTTGGGGACAATATGCTAATTCTGTAAACTGGTTAGAGAGGGCTGTAAAAGCACTATGAAGTGGTATATGTTACACCAACACTCTGCAGTCTGCATTGGTTGCCGATCAGTTTCCGGTTACAATTCAAAGTGTTGGTTATGACCTATAAAGCCCTTCATAGCATCAGACCAGAATATCTCCGGGACCGCCTTCTGCCGCACCAGTCTTCTGCTGCACCAGCAACCAGTCAGGTCCCACAGAGTCAGCCTTCTCCGGGTCCCTTCAACGAAACAATGTCGCCTGGCGGGACCCAGGGGAAAAGCCTTCTCTGTGGTGGCCCCGACCCTGCTGAAATCGTATTTTCTGCAGTCAAGTCTTGTGGGCAATACTTAGATCATGTTTAAAGCGTCATAGTTCTAGGCTTTCTAGACCCAGGATTGTAAGTCTAGTTTCGTAGGGCATTCTGTTTCGAGTGGTGGAGTGAAGGGCTCTTCTGGCGAAGTATTATTTCTTGTAACCAACAACAGAGCCACATTTTGATCTTCCTGGCTAACATCTTTTTATTTATAGGGTAGGAGGCAACAATGACAAATTATGATACGGATATATCTGATCTGAGTTAATTGGCCATTCTGATAGTTTGACCTTCTCCGGAAAGGCTCTTCTAATGTGAAGGAAACTGTGAACTATCCTTTGCCTTCTGTTTATAGAGCAAGGGCACCAAGTGATCTGTTTCCTTCTCCTTTCTCAGATTTGACACTGAGACGATGAATCCTTTCTCCATGATCTATATTTCATTCTTTTTTGACAAATGATTGTGTAGTGGATACATGATGAAAGCCAGACCAAAGAACCATGATATTTCAGGGCTAGGCAAGAACCTCAGAAAGTTCTCTGCTACACTAACACTAAATTATGTGGTGTGTTTTCTTTTTAAAAATGAAATAGTTTGCCAATGCCAACATCATAGGCTTGGAGTTTTTTCTCTCTTTTTCCCTCTCCTCCTCTCTCTCCTGCTGCAGTTATTATTGTTAAATATTAGTAATGAAGAAAATATACTAAAGCCTTGGTTTAATTTGAGCAACATTTTTCTTAAAACATTATTAGGATAGTGAGACTCTCTAGGGCATTATTAAAAACTTTGCAGGCCTCTCCAAGAGTCACTAAGACAAAACAGTTATTATGGCAAAGCTTGCTTTGGTCCATCGCCCAGAAGAAAACTAATTTAAATGAAGATGAAGGAACAATATTTCCCCTGGTTTATTGTGGTGTGTGTGGTGGCCAGCACAGCAGAGGGACAATGATGAAGTTGAATGCAAGAAATAGAGGAATTTGGTGCCAGTTGGTGCCCAGGCAGGGGTGAAATGCTACTGGTCTGACCCTGTTCAGGCATACCAGTAGTAATGGCTGCTGGAGGTTCAGAGGACTGGTAGCTGGATGTCACCATTTTATTTCTTTAACCCACTGCGCATGTGCAAAGCATTCTATCTATCTATTTGTTTGTTTGTTTGTTTGTTTGTTTGTTTGTTTGTTTACTTACTTACTTACTTACTTACTTACTTACTTACTTACTTACTTACTTACTTACTTACTTACTTACTTACTTACTGTTCTGCCGGGCTCTCTGGTAGGAGCCTCCCGATAATTCAAGGGTACAAATTTCAGACACACACACGTTTGAAAATTCAAAACAATGTTCTTTATCACAAAATTCAAAATAAACTAAGCACTCTTTTTGTATTGCAAAGAGCACTTGTCCCAAAACAACTGGGTAGTCTGTACAATTCCCCTTAAGCAGTTATTAAGTACTTAGCTAGCATCTGTGAAGAAACTTCCCACCCCTTCTTCTTCCAACAAAGTGAAACACCGACACACTTTACTCTGCATTGGTTTCAAAGATGTGAAAAATCAACAAACAAAGTCAAGGCACGATTCCTGAAGAACTGCGATCAGATACTCTTCCACAATGGCCAAACCCACACACTGCTATTTATAGCAGCAGCCCTAATTACTGGAGCCCCACCCAAACACAGGTGGCCTCTCTTATCTCCTGTAATATGTCCTTACTTGGTCTCTTCTATGCATAATTCTGCGCTTGCGTGGGTCCAAGACGTCTTCATCCGAATCTATGGAAGATAATGGAGATTGACTGCCTGGGCTGTGTGCCAAGCCCCCCTCTTCCAAGTCACTCCCACCTTCTTCTTCGTCCGAGGAAATTAAACTCTGAACTGACTCTGTCGGCAATAACACAGGCATATGACATGTTGAAGCTCCCCTGCATCCACCTCCACATTCCCTGGGGCAGGAGCTGAGCCAGAGCCAACCACAACACTTACTTACTTACTTACTTACTTACTTACTTACTTACTTACTTACTTACTTACTTACTTACTTATTTAGTCCAATCCACAATGAAGGTTATAGAGGATATACTCAAAGTAAAATACAGTATATCAAAGAAAGAAGAGAAGAGAAAATGTAGGAATAAAATACATCAATGAAAGAATAAAAGAAAAGATATAGGGATGGAAAAGAAGATATAGGAGATATAGGAGAGAAATAGGACAGGGGACGGAAGGCACGCTAGTGCTCTTATGCACGCCCCTTTCTGACTGTTAGGAATCTGGAGAGGTCAGCCGTGGATAGTCTAAGGGTAAAACGTTGGGGGTTAGGGGATGATACTACAGAGTCCGGTAATGAGTTCCACGCTTTGACAACTCAATGACTAAAGTCGTATTTTTTACAGTCAAGTTTGGAGCGGTTAATATTAAGGGCCTGCACAGAGGGTGAAATAGTGCATGCTTCCAGACTGGTAGGGAAGGTCAGAAGATTTCGCCTCATGCCAGAGGCTGACTGACTACCCCAGGTAGTCCACAGCTATCAAAATATCTTGGTAGGAGAACAGCCAGAGAAAGAAAACACTCAGTAGCCACTATTTTTTTCTGGCAGGACTTCTGTGTCTTTCAAACCAAAACAAACTCAACAGATGGCACTTTCTTCCAGACAGAATTGCAATGACAAAAAACTTTTATTCTATTTTATTTTTCCTTATCACTTAAAGCAGTGTTTTTCAACCAGTGTGCCATGGCACACTAGTGTGCCGCGAGACATGGTCAGGTGTGCCGCGAAGCTCAGAGAGAGAAAGAAAACAAGAGAGAGAAAGAGAAAGATTGAAAGAAAGAGCAAGAGAGAAAGAAAACAAGAGAGAAAGCAAGCAAGAGAGAGAAAGTAAGCAAGAGAGAAAGAGAACAAGAGAGAAAAAAGCAAGAGAGAGCAAGAAAGAAAGAAAGCAAGAGAGAGAAAGAAAGCAAGAGAGAGAGAGAGGGAGGGAAGGTGGGAGAGAGAAAGACATAGAGGGAGGTGGGGAGGGAGAGAGAAAGAGAGAAAAAAAGAGGAAAGAAAGAGAGAAAAAAAGAGGAAGGGAGAGAAAGAGGGAGAGAGAAATAGAGCGAAAGGGAGGAAGAGAGAGAATTTTTGTGTCCAAACTTTTTTTAGCCCCCCCCCCTCAATGTGCCCCATGGTTTTGTAAATGTAAAAAATGTGCCGCGGCTCAAAAAAGGTTGAAAATCACTGACTTAAAGGAAAACAAAAGAAAAAGTGTGACAAACTTGCTTGAAATAGCGGGTGATGTGGGCAGATACAGGAAGTTCAGGCTCAGCAGGGTTAATTGAAGCCACTGAGGCATCTCTTGGAAATCCGCAATGCCCCAGCAGGAGCGCCAAACCAGCATATTTTAACGTAACAACAAATAACTTTAATTAACTTCTGTGGCAGTGACAGATTCCAAACAATTAACCTTAAGTCTGGAGCTGAGGAGGAGGTGATTTTCTTCTTTTAATTTTTAAGTGGGGTTGAAACAAGGAAGAGTTGTTCCCCTTGAGACTCTTGCTGCAGCAGAAGAACAGGCAGCCCAGTGTAAGTGCAGCCAAAATGACCGTAAGTCCCCTGTTGACAGATTTGATGATGGGAAGGAATCAAAGTCAACTTTATTGTACCTGAGCTACTACTCCAACTGGTACAACAGGAAGCAAAGCATGGGGTTGTTGTTTTTGGTTATCTGGATGGCTTGTCAATGGTAAGTATTAGTTGCCAACAGGGACACCTTGGGGTTAAATAAATTGTGATGATATAGTCCAGGAGAAATCTAAAACAGTCACATGTCACTGAAAAATGAATCAGGTGTAATAACACCATAGTAGTACAGTGATACCTTGTCTTACAAGCTTAATTGGTTCCGGGATGAGGTTCTTAAGGTGAAAAGTTTGTAAGATGAAACAATGTTTCCCATAGGAATCAATGGAAAAGCGATTAATGCGTGCAAGCCCAAAATTCACCCCTTTTGCCAGGCGAAGCGCCCGTTTTTGCGCTGCTGGGATCCCCCTGAGGCTCCCCTTCATGGGAAACCCCATCTCCAGACTTCTGTGTTTTTGCGATGCTGCAGGGGAATCCCAGCAACACAAAAACGGGTGCTTCACTGGCAACGGAAGTCCAGAGGCGGGGCATCCCAGCGGCGGCGGTGGGTTTGTAAGATGAAAATAGTTTGTAAGAAGAGGCAAAAAAATCTTAAAACCCGGGTTCATATCTCGAAAAGTTTGTAAGACGAGGTATGGGGAATGGCTGGGGAGTTCTAAGAAATTAATTTCTACACATCTTAAAATTGCCTATATACTTCATGAAACTTCCGATCTCCTTAGAAACACTTTAAATCATGAATGACTGACAAGGTCCACACATGGCCTTTGGCCACAAAAAATGTGGTCTATTAAGTTGCCGTATTGCTTATTCCCAAGGTGAAGGAGAAACAGAGTGCTGGTTCTTTGCTGTTAACATCAGAAAACCAAATAATTTGAAAAAGCATTTCTGAGACTCAGTGTAAAATGTGTGGCTCTCACCCACTCTCCAGTGTTTCAATTTGCTGGATCACTGGATAGAAACAACAAAGCTGATGAACCTGAATGGTGAAGAATTGTATATATAGAATTTGCAGACACGTGCATATTCATAATTGCAGGGATGAAGTAAATCACATCCATTTATACCTTTCAATGTATTATCATGTAGCTACAGTCTCACACAGTCAGATATACCATATATACATAAAATGTTGTGCATAACTGTAATCCCCATCAGATGGCTGTTTAAGTCTTTCACATTTATGTTAAGATATTTTTACTGGGAACAAATGGTGTTTATGTGCCTGAAACCCATTTATAATATGATTAATTGCTCCAAGACTTGAAAACAACCAATTTCCAAGAATCAAAGGAATCCATATGGATCCTATCAAGAGACAATGCTGTTTTTCTATTGTTTGTGGATCCTGGTTCAGCAACAGACTGTCCACAGGATTTTTTTTTAACTAAGTAAGATGTGGTTCAATTGAGGGGACTCAGAAACTATAGCTTTTTCTAACGTTTTCTAAGTTGTGACAATCAGAAAAGAAGTGCACTTAGCCTTTGGAATGCTTTTTTTTCTTTCTTTTTGGTAGATCTAGAAACCTTTGAATGTTAAAAGCAAACTAGGAAAATTTTGATTGTTTGCCAGTGTTTCAGAAAATACAATTTGTTCTATTTTGTAACAGCACTAATATTTTCAATTCGGCTGGACAATGCACGTTTAGGTCAGAGAAGTGCTGGCTAAAGCTCTGCAATGGTAAGATGGGTGCACTCCACAAAAAGGCTTGGAAAAACTGGTGTGTATCATCAACACAGGCTTCCTGTTATACTATGAGTTTTAAAAAGCCCTAAACCAAAATTATAATGTGGGTATCAGGCTAATTCTTGAGCCTGCATCCCATCGCTGAGTTACGTATACTCTAGAGGCGATATGGAATAGACTTGGGCACTATCAACAAAGTTGGCATGAAATTATTTAAGCCTCTTGACTGATACCCAAACAACACACTTCTGGTGGCCATATTGTACCTACTTTGAAAATTATTCCAAAGAATAACAGGATAACAAAGTTGGAAGGGATTTGGAGGTCTTCTAGTCCAAGTACCAAGACCCTTCTCAAGCAGGACACCCCTTAATCTCTTTTGTTGCTGTCTTCTGCACTCTTCCTAGAGTCTCAATATTTTTTTTATATATCATGTTGACCAAAAGTAGATGCAATATTCTAAATCTGGTCTAAAGTGATAATAGCACTTCACACGATTTTGATTCTGTCCCTCTGTTAATGCAGTCTAGGATTGCACTGGCTTTCTTTGGCAACTGCAGCACACATATTTTAAGCCATTGTCCACTAGGACTTCTAGATCCCTCTTGCAGTTGCTACTATTGAGTCAAGTACCACCTCTTCTGTACCTATTTCTTCATGTTTAATCATGCTCAGCAGCATGAATGAAATTCTTTATTAAGTCTTCTTGCATGAAGAATAAGAAGATAACTTCCAGGAAAAAAAAGAAGGTGCAATGTTCTGACCTCACAAGGTGTTAGACAAATACCTCATATTATTTTCCTTATTTCCTATTTCTTATTTCCTGTATCCTATTTCTTATTCGGTGACAATATCTTTAAACATGAGTACTCTTATCCAGTCCCATATGGAATACAAAGTGCAAGGATATTGCATTGTTGTACAGCTATTATACTGTACTTCCCTATCTACTCATGATGTCTACTCATTTTCAAATTTATTGGAAAATCCACAACTGACTGGCTTTGTACTATATTCTAAATCATAAATCATGATTCATGATGAGTATTGTATTGGCAGTTCTGTGTTAGCAAAAACTTCAGAAGAGAAGGATTTAGGGGTAGTGATTTCTGACAGTCTCAAAATGGGTCAGCAGTGTGGAAAGCAAGTAGGGTGCTTGGCTGCATAGCTAGAGGTATAACAAGCAGGAAGAGGGAGATTATGATCCCGCTATATAGAGTGCTGGTGAGACCACATTTGGAATACTGTGTTCAGTTCTGGAAACCTCACCTACAAAAAGATATTGACAAAATTGAACGGGTCCAAAGACGGGCTTCAAGAATGGTGGAAGGTCTTAAGCATAAAACGTATCAGGAAAGACTTAATGAACTCAATCTGTATAGTCTGGAGGACAGAAGGAAAAGAGCGGAGATGATCGAAACATTTAAATATGTTAAAGGGTTAAATAAGGTCCAGGGGGGGAAGTGTTTTTAATAGGAAAGTGAACACAAGAACAAGGGGACACAATCTGAAGTTAGTTGGGGGAAAGATCAAAAGCAACATGAGAAAATATTATTTTACTGAAAGAGTAGTAGATCCTTGGAACAAACTTCCAGCAGACGTGATTGGTAAATCCACAGTAACTGAATTTAAACATGCCTAGGTTAAACATATATCCATCCTAAGATAAAATACAGGAAATAGTATAAGGGCAGACTAGATGGATCATGAGGTCTTTTTCTGCCGTCAGTCTTCTATGTTTCTATGATTCACAAATAACAATGACTGAATTCACCCAAGACAGAAGTGGTGCTTTTGTTTTAATTGCTCAGGATGGATGGATCTTATGTCAGGAGGCAAGCAAAGTCCAAGGACCACAGAACAAAAATAAATGGAATAAAAAACAAAGATGGCAGGCCAATCCTTTATCCTTTACGTACACAGAGCACATAAACATAGTTCACACCAGTGGACAGCCATTCCCATACACAACAGAGACCAATGAACGTGTTTTCTCACCCATACCGACATTATAACAAAAGATTTATAAATCAAGAACAGGACAGAGTTCCTCACTCCTGATTTTGGGCAAGTGCAGGATTGCTGGTGCTGGGGTGGAAACTAAGAGTTGAATCAGATTGAGAAAATAGTTTACCATACCTAAGAAAATTAAAAAGGAGAAATAGATTATCAAATCCTGCTGTTCCATGGGTATGAAGGTGGGAGATTATACTATGATAATAAGAATGGCAAAGCATACTTAATTTTTCTATATTTATTAGGTCTGCACATTCATAACTATCAACTTGTGTCCAGCTTTCTTCTGGAAAAGAAGAACATCCTCCAATAAGACACTCTGACAGATTTATGAGTTTTTTTACAGATAAAATTGTCTACAATTTCTTGGATTTGGATATCTCTTTAATGAGATGGCTCAGATGATAATTTGCAAGACTATCTGGAGATTGTTTAGAGTTTATGGAGAGGGAGGATGTAATCTAGGTTCTCTGTGGCATAGAGTACATCCTGTTGAAAGGATCCGTGCTTACCAGATTGGGGATTGTCTATTGTAGCATGATAGATTGGGGATTGGAGGCACTGTTTCACAGTATTTCTGTCCCTTCCTTAGTGGGCAACCTCCATTTCTGTGCATAGGGGTATAATGATCATACCAGTACTTGCTCCAATGTGAGGTGTCTGGATTTTGTTCTCCTCGGATATTACTTAGCATCTATATTAATCTGTTTTTACATCTGTTTATGCGAAATATAATCTTTGTGCTAATGATACTGAGCAATAATTGCATGTCCAGGGCAGCTAGGTTGTGGTTGCAAATCAAAACCCTGGCCTGTTGCCTGAAGGCTATGATAATATGAAGGAGTCCAAATTCAAAATAAATCCTAGCAAGACAAGGGTTGCTCTTTTCAGTACTACGTAGCTCAATTCTTGTTTCACCATTGGCTTTCCATAGGATTGCATTTCTCTTGAAAAAGCAGGTTCCTAAATGTAGAGTTGGGTGTTCTGGAATTCAAGGCTCTTGCTAGTGAAACAGATAGATGCTACGGCCAAGGATGCTTTTACCCAATTTCAGCTAATATAACTATTGCAATCCTTTCTAGACTGTCATCATTGCAGAGCTAGACCACTGCAATGCGCTCTATATGAAATCATTTTGCAGAAAATCCAAAAGCTACAATTGGTCCAGAATGTTATGGTACATCTGCTAAATAGTATTAAAGGATTTCAACAACGGCTGGAAGCTGACCAAGGAGAGATTCAACTTAGAAGTAAGGAAGAACTTCCTGACGTTCAGAGCGATCAACCAGTGGAACAACCTGCCTGCGGTGGTTGTGAACTCCCCAACTCTGGACACTTTCAGGAGGAGATCGGACTGCCACTTGGCTGGGGTGCTTTAGGATGCCTGCTCAGGCAGGGGGTTGGACTTGATGACCTGCATGGTCCCTTTCAACTCTAACAATAAATGAATGAATGAATGAATGAATGAATGAATGAATGAATGAATGAATGAATGAATAAATAAATAAATAAATAAATAAAGTCGGGATGCACCAATTCTAGTATTACTATATTGGTTCTCAGGTTGCTTCTGCATTCAATAAAGCCTGACATGGCTTGGCCATTGAGTACTTAAAGGACTATCTCCCCGCAAAGATCATGATGACCTGTTCCATGCATGCTTTCAGGAGGAGATGCTAAAGGTCTCTTTCCCATATGATATGAAACTGGTGTGTCAATGTTTGGGGCTGCCCCATATTTTGGAATACGTGGACTATGTCTATGAGTCTCCTAAGTTTGCGTTTTGTTTTGCATAATATTTGGGTCATACTCATAATGGGATCCTTTTTAGTTTATATAACTCCAATATTATTTGTAGCTATTATTTATTGTTTGTAAACTGTCTTTGGTCTTGTGAATTAGGTGAGTTCGTACACAGATAATAACATGGGGGAAGAAGAATCCAGAATTGATGGAACAGAACTTTTTGAGTAGGATAGATTGTGACCTAGCTGAACATCCAAATGTGATGTTTCATTAGTTATTATTTTTATGTATTTAGCCATTCTAGAAGTAATGTAATGTAAAGTAATTGGTTGTCCACACAACCTGCCTGTTTTTATTCTGACAGCAAGACAACAAATAAGGTAGGTTAGACAGAATAAAACTAACTCAACGTCACCTACTTATTTTTAAAGCTGAACAGATCAATGCAGCTGCCATAGCTTACATTCCAATGCTCAAATGCTACATTCACTGCTTCACTATTTATAGCTTTGCCTGGGTTATCATGATCAGATATAATTAGGTCCTAATCAAACTCAAGCCATTCATGCTCATTTCATTTGAGGATTTTCTGAATGTTTATTTATTTATTTTATTCTATTTGTCATACAAATATAGTATTGTATTGTAGTATGTTTAACATAATATAAGTATAAAGTAGAGATAAAAAAGATAAAAAAGATATTTGGACAGGAACGGTAGGCACAAAGGTGCACTTATGCACGCCCCTTACAGACCTCTTAGAAAAGGGGAGAGGTCTATTGTAGATAATGTAAGGTTGAAGATTTTGGGATTGGGGGAAGAAACAACAGAGTCCAGTAGTGAATTCTAGGCATTGACCACTCTATTGCTGAAATTGTATTTTCTGCAGTCTAGTTTCAAGCGATTTACATTTAGTTTGTATCTATTGCATGCTCTTGGGTTGCTGTTGTTAAAGATGAAGTAGTCACTAACAGGGAGTACATTGTGATGTGTGTCTTTCCAGATTTCATATCTGAAAGAAACTCCTTGAGACAAGGTTTTTTTTTTTCATACATGGTATGTAAAGATAAACTTTCAGGCTTTGAAAGAAACGAAAAACTTGAAAAGTAAAGGTGGTATATATTATGAATTCCAGTTAGCAGTGAAGCTGAAGAATAGTTAAATTCACAATAGAGACACGGGCCAGTATTACTATTTTTGGAGCACTTCAATTGCGGTCTCTTTTATCAGTACTTTTTAATTGACATTCATTCTTCTTTCTGCAACGAAGAAACCCAAAGCTGTGACAACATAGACTTCGCCAAATAATATCCTGCACGCCTCATCCAGTTTATATATAGTATTGTATATGTTTTGGCATACATTGAAATCTGGCTTCCATTTTAAAATCTGTTCCCGAACTTGTTTAGCAATTTCCTTCCCTGCTGATCTAATCTTTCCTCCTTTAAATTCTTTAATGTACCAAACAGGCAGTTAAACTGAATTTTACTAGAGATTTTAGTTATTAGGTTGGACTCTTCGGTTTCCTGTTAAAAGTAAAAGGCTTCTTTTTTTCCGCAAAGATCTCTGCTACTTGAATTATATGCATCAGTGTAGTCTAATCTCTGAGCAATTAGAAAAGAATAATTGTGAGTGTGATGCATCAAATCAATGAAATTATACTCCCCCAGAAACTTATCAAAATCCTTTTTAATGTCCATTTGATTTGCATCAGTTAAATACAATCACTTCTTCTCTTCTACTTGCTTTGATGTACTTGTCATCCAGGGATTGGTCATACAATTAAATATATTGATTTTGTCTACCCGGAATTAATTTATACTAAAGTTCTTCAAAGAAAAAAAAATCCTTTGGCTTCCTTAAATTCACCCTAGAGGTTTCCATATTAATTATTATTCTAGGAAACTGGGGTACCAGTTGTTGATGAAATAAATGTTCAAATGGGAAAGAATACAAATGACTGTGAATTATGAACGCTGTCTTATATATATCTTTCTCAGTAATAATCATACAATTCATCACTCCCCCAGTCATCATTTGATCCCAGATTGGGTCCCTTGGGCAAAGCCAGTGACGTTAAATTCAGTTGATCTGCAAATATAGGACACAAAGCATATGGTTACCATCTGAAATGAATTACTGTCCTCCTTTATCTACTGCTAATAATTGTTGGCTAAAATAATTACATTTCCAAATAATAGTGTATAAGTCATGTTAACTGAATAATGGGTGTGTCTATGAATTTTATGAATAGTTATAACTGTCAAACAATTTGTCAGGCAATTAGTATATTGGTTGTAGATGTTTCAAGTAATTTTCAGTGATCAGGCTAGTGGATCTGATAGTGGCTGAACTCCAAAACATCTGGAGGAAGTCATCTACCCTTTTGCTAACAATGGGACAAAGGCTGCTATTTTGACGGCAATCCCATGCATTTACAAAGTGCTGTTTGAAATGCAAAGAAGAAACACAACTCCCTTTCTTTACAAAACAGTATTTATATTTTTATATCAACAGCATTTTATGGGGCACGGAAAATACATTATTTACTTGGTGAAATTGGAGACTGATTTCCATATGTCTAAATTCAAACTCTATGCTGTTCAAGATATATAAAATAGGAACTAATAGCTAGGTAGTCATTAGCAGCTTCTGGAATATTGAAGAAACCTGTGGGTACTGGTGGACACAAGAGAAAACCAGCCCTTCATGGCATCGGACCAGAATATCTCCGGGACCACCTTCTGCCGCACGAATCCAAGCGACCGATTAGGTCCCACAGAGTTGGCCTTCTCCGTGTCCCGTCGACTAAACAATGTCATTTGGCGGGACCCAGGAGAAGAGCCTTCTCTGTGGCGGCCCCGACCCTCTGGAACCAGCTCCCCCCAGAGATCAGAACTGCCCCCACCCTCCTTGCCTTTCATAAAGCTCTTAAGACCCATCTCTGCCGTCAGGCATGGGGGAACTGAGACATCTCCCCCGGGCCTATATAGTTTATACATGGTATGTTTGTGTGTATGCTTGCTTTTAATAATGGGGGTTTTAGTGTTTTTTAAATTATTAGATTTGTTACATTGTCTTTGTTATTGTTGTGAGCAGCCCCGAGTCTACGGTGAGGGGCGGCATACAAATCTAATAAATAAATAAATAAATAAATAAATAAATAAATAAATAAATAATAATAATAATAATAATAATATTGAGACAGATTGGCTAAAAAAATGACTTAAGGCTAGTTTCTACTTACCAGGAGTGAGGACCATAAGGCTGGCAGGAGCTGCCACTTGCCCAACACTGTTTCTTGCATAGCAATGATACGTTCCTTCATCAGTCAACCGCACAGCTTGGATCTGAAGCCAGCTGGTTACTTCCCACTTCTGAGGACCTCCCCTAAACTACAATTACATAAGGCACATTTTAAATCTCTCTCTTTATACTGTATGATTCCATTGCAGAGGTGGTGTTCCTGCCGGTTTGGATTGGTTCTATAGAACCGGTAGTGGGAATTTCCCCCTACTCGCCAAACCATCAGTAATGGTCAGCTGGACACGCGCCGAACCGATTCTCTAGGAGGAGCCATAGGTGTCGCCATCTTGTTTTTCGCTTCTGCACATTTGCAAAAGCTGGGCATTATTTTTAGCACTCGGTCGCGGTTTGAAGGAAAATTAAGATCTGTTAGGACCTTAACACCGCGGAGGTCGGTGGATAAAAGCCTTAGTCATTTGTTCAAAACAAGATATATTTATTTTAAAAACACAGAAATAAACAAATAAAAGATTGTCTCGAGGGACAACATAATATACACATCTTACATGATGGAGGTTCAGGAGAAGAAGAAAAAGGGAGGAGTGAAGAAGGAGGAAGTTGAGTGAGATTGGCAGGATATTGCATCATAATAGGAGGATCTAATAAGACACACATAAGTTAACTGTTTCATTACTAAATGTCTCTGAGGGGCTGTCAATATACAGCGTGACAGTTTTTTAGCTCGATTTCTAGCACTGCACATGCGCATCCACACAGTGCATGAGGAAGCGAACCGGCAGTGAGGTAAGTTAGAACCCACCCCTGTTCCATTGGGGAAAACTTTTTAGAAAACTTTATTCTGGGGTATATTGATAACTCTCTTGCCGTTTTTATCCATGACTGTAATACAATTTCGACAGATAGGTTAGGTCAGAGGTAGGCCAAGTTGGTTCTTCTATGACATGTGGACTTCAACCCCCAGAATTCCTGAGCCAATCGTGCTAGCTCAGGAATTCTGGGAATTGAAGTCCACATGTCATAGGAGAGCCAACTTTATCCCTGGGTTAGGTTGAGAGAAACTCGGCTTAAGTCACCCCCTGAGCTTCCGTGGGTAAAATGGCTATGACTACTCTGCATTGGGTCTGGTATAGAAGATCTTTACATTAATAAATGCATAATAGAATAATTATAATAAATATCCCATGGTGCCAATGTTCAAACAACAGATTAAAATTTCACTATGCAGAATCATGTTGATTCATTTTCCTATGGTTGGTAGAAAATTAAGGGATCTCTTCTGTTGAGTATGTATGACTCAGTGTAAATAGTTGAATTTTGTTAGACGCCTCTGATTGGCTAAGACGCTGACAGTTGGGTTTCGGCGGGAAGCCTAAAAGTATAAAAGGAGCGTCTGGTGCTGTGTAAAGCCAGACGCGTTCCTTGCTGAAGTCACTTACTGAATAAGAGCTGAATAAAGGAACCGTTTTAAAACACGAGCTGCCTCAGACTTTTCACTGGCGACGGTCAAACCTGCGCTCTCCACCATGGACAACCTGCCTGTCGGAAGAGCTCCTGACTTCTTCGACCCGGAGAAATCCACTTGGGACAACTACATCTCAAAATTCGACATCTTCTTAGAAGCTGCGGGCATGAAGGACGCTGACAGCGACAGGAAGAGAGCGATCTTCCTGAATTATTGCGGCTCAGAGATATACGATCTCGCCCAGACTCTGACAGACCCGCGACTGCCTCAGACCTTTCATCTTCCATCTTGGATTTTAAGTTGGATATATTAGAATTATTCACTATACTTAACAGTTGCTCATGCACGACAAATCCAAACTCCCCATTTTTTCATATGTATGTAGTAATTCATATTCAACTTCTTTGACTCATTTCTTTTTTGAGCACTCTTAATAAATAAAAATAAATAAATAAATATTTTATAAACCTTAAAGCAACACAGTAAAACTATTGAGCATGCACAAACCATACAGCATATAGAAATTAAAAACAATCCTTACTCTACATCTTCTGAGGGATCCAGTATATTTAAGAAGTATTTTGTTGAATTAATTGGTTTAGGATCTGGATATTTGTGAAACCTTCTGCTCTGGGTCAAATTTGTTCAACTGATGAAATGACAAAGCAAAGGCTTGCTGAGATTCCCTCCTCCAATGCACGAACCCCTTTGTCAAAAATTTTCAATGATACCCCTTCTCTTCTAGAATATCCTGAACCAGATATGAGACCACTCCCTCCTCATTAGTTATGGAGAGTTGTAAAAGATTATCCAATTTACAGATTTACTGGGTTAGATGTTATGAACTGTATTGAGTTTATTTGTATTGCTTTTATCCTACTTTGTATTTGATTATTATAAACCACTCAAGATTTTCTGAATTGGGGTGACTCATACATGACAAAAGGCAAAGGAATAAATGCAATTTTACAAATTTACATAAATGCAAATCATATAATTTCAATTTGGATTAGTCTAATATAATTTAACTTTAAAATAAGTTTTAAATGTTTTCCTTTACTCTTCCCATGATTTATTTTTTATTCATCTTCTTTCATTTCTTTGGAACATTATTGTGCTTGTTCATATTATTTTTTTGTTACACATGAAAAAGGGATCATGTATAGGTGGATTTTCACAAAAAAGTTATAGAGATTATCCACGTGTAGTGTAAAGTTTATTGCTTAATATTCTAAAATATAACTCATGAAAGATTAAATGTTGACTTTAGCACAGCTCCCTGAATCATATTATTTAGACAATCACATCTATTCATTCATGCAAATACATGCTTTTAATCAGTATATCTTTAAAAAAAAACATTTGCCATTTTTCTGTGTTCAAAAAGCTTCAAACCTAGAACAATATTTTATCTGTCTTTTGGCAGGACTATTATGCTGAGCATTTTATCTGAGAAAGTCTCCACCATCATATTACACAGCATTTAGAAGATTGATATAGTCACCTAACTTTGTAAAACTGCAACTCTGTGTAGTGTACATCAAATAAAAGTTAAAAAAAAGCCTTGATCGGTGCAGATTGGTGCAAAAGCAGGCACCACAATAGAAAAATATGTTTAAATATTAAATTTATGGATGTATATTTAACATTGCACTTTAAAATTTGTCCTTTTACAGTTTTTAGCTTTGCTCTCTTTTTGTATTGCCACTGGTTAGGGAAAACAACTCATCTCATGATCTCAATATTTATTTGGAAAGTGTTAGATTCCATCCTATTTTTTACGCTTTTGTTAGCTGATTCCAAAGCACATTGTGGGCGTGTGATTACACATACACAATGCATATGGAACAAGGCCTTTTTTTTAAAAAAAGAAGCATGCATTTAATCCAATATGCACATAATATGCATATGTACAGTATTTTGTACTTGGGAATGTGCTAGACATTTCAGATTGATGTAAAATACCAATGTACTATGTTGCTGTTCTTTCCATAATGGAAAATAATCTAAATTATTTACAGATGGAAATAGCAGCAGTATATGTTCTCTTTCTTATTTTAAAGCCTAAATAAGGAAGTTTGGAAGTTGCCCACATACTGTCTTCATTTCTTAGTCTTCTCTGGAAACAGGACACATGGAATCTATGTCTCTATGTGAATGCCTACATCCAGATTTTTCCTTTCACTGTCAGATCAGAACAGTGAATTGCACCCAAAAAAATTATGTTGCATAATCAATTGACAGATTTATTTATTTTTTTAAACTGCCTTGGAATAACCATTTTGTTATCTAACAGCAGTTCAAAATTGAAACATATTCTAAAATGTGTAATGTATTGGCAGGGGCTAAACCAGAAGGGAGGGGGGGGGGTTTACAGAGTGAGGAGGAAAGAGAACACATAAATAGCTATGTATAGAAACATAGAAACATAGAAGACTGACGGCAGAAAAAGACCTCGTGGTCCATCTAGTCTGCCCTTATACTATTTCCTGTATTTTATCTTACAATGGATATATGTTTATCCCAGGCATGTTTAAATTCAGTTACTGTGGATTTACCACCTACGTCTGCTGGAAGTTTGTTCCAAGGATCTACTACTCTTTCAGTAAAATAATATTTTCTCACCTTGCTTTTGAACTTTCCCCCAACTAACTTCAGATTGTGTCCCCTTGTTCTTGTGTTCACTTTCCTATTAAAAACACTTCCCTCCTGCATCTTATTTAACCCTTTAACATATTTAAATGTTTCGATCATGTCCCCCCTTTTCCTTCTGTCCTCCAGACTATACAGATTGAGTTCATTAAGTCTTTCCTGATACGTTTTATGCTTAAGACCTTCCACCATTCTTGTAGCCCGTCTTTGGACCCGTTTAAGTTTGTCAATATCTTTTTGTAGGTGTTTTGTATCTTTTTGTATACGCAAAGTTTGATAATTGCACTACAAATTATTAGAAATCTCATCTATCTCTTAATATTTTGGAGTTACAGTGTTCCCTCGATTTTCGCGGGTTCGAACTTCGCGAATAGCCTATACCACGGTTTTTCAAAAAATATTAATTAAAAAATGCTTCATGGTTTTTTTCCCTATACCACGGTTTTCCCCACCCGATGACGTCATATGTCATAACCAAACTAATAATTTTTGCAAATGAATAACAAACAAAATAATTATTGTTAATAAATAATTATGTTTATAAATATCAGGATCACTAAGTGTCTTATTCAATGGTGAGTACCAGTAATAATGGTGAGTAAATGGTTGTTAAGGGAATGGGAAATTGCAATTTAGGGGTTTAAAGTGTTAAGGGATGTGATACTGTCCATAGCCAAAAATGGTGCATTTACTTCCGCATGTCTACTTCGCGGAAATTCGACTTTCGCGGGCGGTCTCGGAACGCATCCCCAGCGGAAATCGAGGGAACACTGTATATTGCGGAGTACTATTACACTGATCAGACAGTTCAAAATTTATATTTTCTGAAGGAATTCAGTCTATCATCATGTAATCTCCAAGCAACATTCCTGTAAAACAAACTTCTTTAAAATGGAGCGACTGGACCAAATTCAGCAACTAGGAGAAGGTTGGAATTGGAAAAGGGGAACTAGGCCTTTGCCCCATCCAGGGCTTAGAGCAGTGATGGCGAACCTATGGCACGCGCGGCAAAGGTGGCACATGGAACCACATTTAAGATTTAAGATTTAATTGGATTTGTATGCCGCCCCTCTCCGAGGACTTGGGGCGGCTCACAGCATGTACAGAAAAACAGGAAACAGTAATAACAATCCAATTAATAATACATTAAAAACAATCTTTAAAATTCTAATTAAAAAACTATCAATACCATTCATTCAACAATCAAACTAAAACATTCATTGGTCAGGGGGAAGATCTAAGGAACCTCAGGCCTGGTGGCAATGATGAGTTTTTAAACTCTTTCCATATCTTCTGGCCCACAATCCGTTGCCCTAGCTCAGCTCTAATGTGCATGTGTGTGCCGGCCACCTGATTTTTATTTATTTATTTTTATTATTTTATTTATTTATTTTATTACTTATATTTGTATGCCGCCCCTCTCCGAAGACTCGGGGCGGCTCACAACACGTGGAACAAATCATAAATAATCTGACAAATTTAAAATATTTAAAGATTTAAAAAAGACCCCATATACTAACAGACATACACACAAGCATACCATATATAAATTAAACATGCCCAGGGGGAGATGTTTCAGTTCCCCCATGCCTGACGGCAAAGGTGGGTTTTAAGGAGTTTACGGAAGGCAGGAAGAGTAGGGGCAGTTCTAATCTCCGGGGGGAGTTGGTTCCAGAGGGCCGGTGCCGCCACAGAGAAGGCTCTTCCCCTGGGGCCCGCCAACCGACATTGTTTAGTTGACGGGACCCGGAGAAGGCCCACTCTGTGGGACCTAATCGGTCGCTGGGATTCGTGCGGCAGGAGGCGGTCTCGGAGATATTCTGGTCCAATGCCATGAAGGGCTTTAAAGGTCATAACCAACACTTTGAATTGTGACCGGAAACTGATCGGCAGCCAATGCAGAATGTGGAGTGATGGTGAAACATGGGCATACCTAGATAAGCCCATGACTGCTCTCGCAGCTGCATTCTGCACGATCTGAAGTTTCCGAACACTTTTCAAAGGTAGCCCCATGTAGAGAGCATTACAGTAGTTGAACCTCGAGGTGGTGAGGGCATGAGTGACTGTGAGTAATGAGTCCCAGTCCAGATAGGGCCGCAACTGGTGCACCAGGCGAACCTGGGCAAACGCCCCCCTCGCCACAGCTGAGAGATGTTTTTCTAATGTGAGCTGTGGATCGAGGAGGACGCCCAAGTTGCGGACCCTCTCTGAGGGGGTCAATAATCCCCCCCCCCAGGGTGATGGACGGACAGATGGGATTGTCCTTGGGAGGCAAAACCCACAGCCACTCCGTCTTATCCGGGTTGAACTTGAGTCTGTTGACACCCATCCAGGCCCCAACAGCCTCCAGGCACTGGCACATCACTTCCGCCGCTTCGTTGACTGGGCATGGGGTGGAGATGTAAAGCTGGGTATCATCCACATATTGATGATACCTCACCCCATGTCCTTGGATGATCTCACCCAGTGGTTTCATGTAGATGTTGAATAGCAGGGGGGAGAGGACCGACCCCTGAGGCACCCCACAAGGGAGAAACCTAGGAGTCGACCTCTGACCCCCCACTAACACCGACTGCGACCGGCCAGAGAGGTAGGAGGAGAACCACTGAAGAACAGTGCCCCCCACCCCCAACCCCTCCAGCCGGTGCAGAAGGATACCATGGTCGATGGTATCGAAAGCCGCTGAGAGGTCAAGGAGCACCAGGACAGAGGATAAACCCCTGTCCCGGGCCCGCCAGAGATCATCCATCAACGCGACCAAAGCGGTTTCCGTGCTGTAACCGGGCCTGAAACCCGACTGCTGGGGACCTAGATAATCGGCTTCTTCCAAGGACCGCAGGAGCTGGAGTGCCACCACCTTCTCAACAACCTTCCCCATGAAGGGAAGGTTGGAGACTGGACGATAGTTATTAAGCACAGCTGGGTCCAGGGAGGGCTTCTTGAGGAGGGGGCGCACGAGTGCTTCTTTATAGAGTGATGGAAAAACTCCCCTCCCCAAGGAAGCGTTGGTAATGTCCTGGGCCCAGCTCCGTGTCACCTCCCTGCTGGCCGAAACCAACCAGGAGGGACACGGATCCAGTAAACAGGTGGCGGAACTCACAGCTCCAATGGCCTTGTCCACTTCATCAGGTGTCACCAGATCAAACTCTTAGCTGGCACAGAGGCTCTGGGAGGGAATTTTTGGCTTCCAGAGAGCCTCTGGGGAAACAGGGCAGTGCGTTTTTACCCTCCTCCGGCTCCAGGGAAGCCTTTGAAGCCCAAGGGAGGGCGAAACACGAGCCTACTGGGCCCACTAGAAATTGGGAAACAGGCCATTTCTGGCCTCCAGAGGGCCTCCAGGGGGCGGCAGAAGCTGTTTTTCCCTCCCCAGGCATTGAATTATGAGTGTGGGCACTCACGCATAATTACATTTCCAAATAATAATGTATAAGTGCATGCATACACGCTCTTTCGGTATCCAAGGAAAAAAAGGTAAGAAAGGATGTTAGGTCCACTTGAATGATGGATGAGAATACTATCTTATCCCCCAAAGTGTTGATCTTTTTCTAAGATTGCTAAATTCCATGGTGTTTTGTCCTACACCATAGTCATCAGCAGGGAACAGTAATTGTTAGATCTCATGCACTTAGGATGTTGTTTTACTGTATCTTTAAGGATTGCTCCTAGCAATAAGTAGATATCACAAGCTAATGTGTCTGTTAAACATGCACAGGTTTAGCTTCTTCATAGTGGAGAATTACCAATTACTATGGCTTTCTTTGTCATAGTTATATCTCCCTCTTTCTTTTAGGGATTTATTGTCTTCCATTCTTCAGGATCTCTTCTTTTGAATTATCTGAGCCCATTTCAGCCACAAAGGCCTGCAAACTATTTCTGAGTACACGGTGCACAATATATTTATGTACCTCTGTCTCTTGATCCCCTTGATTCTGGTTATTTTCATTCATTAGGCTTATTCCTATGGAGGCCTCACAAATGGCTATGGCTATCTGCTTCAATAGCAATAAATATGTCAGACTTATCTCAAGATAATTAATCCAGTCCAAGACTATATATGTGAAGGCTATCTTACAAGCAAACTATGCACTAGGGGAAAAACAACAGTACAGTTATGAATCTAAACTAAACTAAGTCAAATTTCCAGGGGGGAAAACTGATAGTAAGGAGACTGCAGTTGGAAGTTCATAGTCTTTACAGAACATTACTATTCTGTGATACAAGTCCATGATGATCCTTAGATAGCAGCTGCTTCTGATCCTGTTTTGACACTCAGCAAATTTGGTTTCCCCTAGCAGGTTTCTCCTGAGTAATCTTGCAAAGTCTTGCTGTCTCTTTGTGAAGTTGAGCACTCCCATTATTGTTTACTTTTCAGCTGCTGGCCGACTTGAGGCTAGATGGAGGAAGTTCCAGATTTGGGTCAAAATTGTAGTGTTCATTTTAAGAAAATTGAGTCAGTCAGTGGTAACTCAAGTTCCATCATGCCTGGCAACATAGATTTCTGGAAATGATTCATCATGTGAAGAAGAATCTTTAAACTATGCCATGACAGTGTCTTTATTTGAGTTTCTTCCTTATACAGTGTTGATTCTACTATCTGTTTCCACTGTAGTGTTTCTTTACTATGATCTGATAAATTTGTTTACTCAAAGAAAAAGTGAAGATGTTCCTTATTGCTCCAATCTTCACTTTTTCTTTGAATACACAAGCTTGGACCTGCTGTGAATATAGGTCAAGATTCTCTCAGGTAGATACACAAATATGACACAAGCCCTCCAGGTCATAACTACAGATTTCTATCCACTCATATTTAGGGAGGGGGTTCTGGGGGAGGGTGGAGCAGCACTCTTGTTTTTCCACCTGTTTCCGGTTCTCAGATTAACTAAAGTACAAACCTTCAGCCTCCGAAGAAAATTTGTTAGAAATTCTTCTGTCAAATTCCAATCAGCAAACTCCTGTTAGCAAAAGTCAAACTATTTGACTTGCTGAATGAGTCTTATTTAACATTAAAACATGAATCAATAAAATGGCATGATCAGCCTTTTTTTCACAGCAACTATACAAAATTTTATGTGGATAATTTGTATATTTCCTCTTGTAACAGCCTGACATAAAACCCATCTATTCTGCCTGGGTATAACATGGCATACTACTCCATGGTGTATTTTTGTGTGGAGATCCCTCTACTAGGTGCTAGTATGTTGTATTGTTTTAATTTCCAGTTCAAATGGGCACAGACACCCAACTAACAGAATTTTAGAATTTATGCCCTATAGAAATAGAGAGAATATTGTACCTAACATTTTAATTACTTCACCACATTAGCAAAACAATATTTACACTCACATAACAATAGTTCCAAGTCACTCTGTCCCTTGACACTGCTCATTTATTGATTGATTGATTTTGTCCAATACACAATGAGGATTTTAGTGGGTATACACATAGTAAAATACATAATGAACCTTATAGAGGATATACTCATAGTAAAATATATCTAAGAAAGAACAGAAGAGAAGATATAGGAATAGAAGAAAGGTACAGGAGATATAGGAGAGCAATAGGACAGGGGATGGAAGGCACTCTAGTGCACTTGTACTCGCCCCTTACTGACCCCTTAGGAATCTGGATAGGTCAACCGTGGATAATCTGTCCCATGACACTGCGCCTACATGTTTAGTTTCTCCCACTATCTGTTGGATTAACATCTCTAGGTGAGGAAACTTCATGTGTACAATTGCAAGTGTGAAAATTTATATCCATGCATGAAGAGCAAATATGCAAAAAAAATGCATGAGGATAATGATAAATACATAATGATAGGGTGGAATTGTTTGTATACGAAAGACAATTTTTTTGTAAAGCCTGGAGGGTCCATATGCCTTATACAATTGTTCTTTTCCCTACATTCATTTAAGATAAATGGGTGCAATATTACATTATTAAAATCCCACTGTCTAAAAAAGATCTCCAAATCCCATGCTATGTACAGATTTAGGAGTGCATTAGGACCCTGCTTAATATCTATTCTTCCACTAAATACATTTCTGATGCAACATATTCTCTAGCATTACACCCAGACTATTTTTAATTAACTCATAGCAGCAGACATTGTCTCTGGAGATTTTCCCATTGTTTTAGCTTTTTCTTGTAGGAAAGCAATTCCTGGTTCCAGTTTAATTTGTTCAGTTGTATTTTGCTCATGTCTTCTTGGACTAGTGTGATTGTATTTATGTCAAAGGGGTAGTTGTAGTTTGATACAACAATGCAAGGAACAAAAATGTGTCTTATGCTAAATGATAGATGCTATCACAAACCTATCCTATGTTCCCCTTGATATAACATGGAACTATCCCACCCCCCTAACCAGACTGTGACTTGACATATGCTTTTACCCCACCCAAACATTCCATATAATAGTAGAAATTTTAGTTTCCATAAATGATTCCTAGGATTTCCTCACACACCCTCTAAATGGAAGGGTGTAACACTAAGTACTTTGAAGCCTTTTAAGTTCTATTTTAGGCTGGCTTCCCAAGCTTGTTAACCTCTGTGGAGATCCATGTTAGGAACATTCACAGATCACCACGGTATTTCCAACTGCTCATGCAAATGTGTGTAACTGTGGCTAGCAAGAGAACAAGCAGTAAAAATGGAACGGTAATTAAAGATTGCAGCAAGAAAAACAAAAGAAAAATGGAGAGCAGGTCCATGGGTGAACTATATTTTTAGCAGCACCAAAAAACCAAAACAAACAAAACCCCCACGGAAGGTTATTTGAAGAAATCTGTGCACGTCCACAGGTGGCTGTCATATGTTAAGCAAGTCCATCTTTTGTTAAGCAAGCAGAAGTTGTAAATCAGCAATGTATAGGATGGAAGATATGAAGAACTTTGAGAGCCAATTTGATGTTATTATTTGTTGTGGTTAGCTCTGGCCCAGCTCCTGCCCCAAGGAATGTGGAGGTGGATGTGGGGGAGACATCCACATGCCGCAGGCCTGTTTTGCTCCCAGTAGAATCTGCCGACGAAGTCTCCTCTGACCAAGGAAGCGTGAGTGACAGGGAAGAGGGGAGTTTGGTAGACAGCCCAGGAGGAGATCAGTCATCTGTATCATCCCTGGATTCTTAACAAGAATTAATGACACATCCACACATGCATAGAGTGATGCATAGGAGACAACAACTGAAGGATTATTACAAGAGAAAATGAGGCCACCTGTGGTTGGGTGGGGCTGCTGTAATTAGTGCTACAGATAAAAGTGCAGCCTGGTGTTTTAGCCTCATGGCAGTTTATCTGATTCATTGTTTCGTCAAGATCATGGTTTTTGCTGTTCAGGATTGTGTGTGTGGATTCTCTGGACTTTAGAATTGGACTCAATTTCCCAGTTATTGGGTGAGCAATTGGACTGCATTTAACCTGTGCCTTGTGTATACCAGAAAATCCCTTTGACATTTAAAAAGGTAGCTGTTTCCGTTTTTCTGTTTATAAAAACTTTTGGGTTTTCCTTTTATCGTGTGGTGTGTGTCTTCTTGGACTAATTACCCTGTAATTACAGGCGGTTGAGACACGCCGACAGAACAATTATTAAAGTTTTCATTTAGGAGATTCACGTTCAAGCCCACCCTCAATCATGGAAGCTCAGTTGATGACTTGGGCCTGTCCCTCTCTCTCAGCCAATAACACAACAGTTGTGTTGTTGTTGGAACGACAAAAAGAAGAAGTCAAAATTGCTTATGCCATCTTGAGTTTCTAGGGGGAAAGTGGGCATAAACCTGACAAAATGATTAAATAAGAATAGTGAAACTTTAGGACAGGGCTCCCCAAACTTGGCAATTTTAAGACTTGTGTACTTCAATTCCCAATTCAATTCTGGGAGTTGAAGTCCACAAGCCTTGAAGTTGCCAAGTTTGAAAACCTCTGCTTTAGGACCGTATACAAAGGAGGACCATATTCTGCATACACATAAATAACCATTGTCTGAGGGCAGACTAGATTTTCAGGTTACCTGAACTGAGATGTGGGGATCATCTCCAGGGAGCAGCATGTCCAGACCCTCTTTCCTCCATTCAATAGAGGCCATAGGAAATGCAAAGACCTCGCAGCCGAAGATCACATCTTGCCCGGTGATGTTCCAGATATCATAAGGAGGAGATATAATACGGGGCTCTAGGAAAGGCCAAAAAAAGATCTGAGAAGCCGAGAATCTCTATGTTATTTCTCCATGAAGATTTATTTATTTATTGGATATCTTTTCTGCTCTATTTTAGAGATGATGATTCCTACCATTTACCATTTAGTGTGTATTTTAAGAGATCCTTTAACCATATGGTGATTAAACCACTCTCACGTTTTGATAGTTAGCTTGTAGTCAAGGCCTGTCTTATTTTTATTTATTTATCTTGTAACACCTAAACTTTTCAAAATGGCAAGGACATGGGACCAGGACTGTCTCTCCTCACCTGTCTCATGAGGTCCAACAGGAAAGGCATCTTCTAGGTTCCACCAGGTGATTCCATACAGTAAAGCCTTTTCTATAGTAATGCTTGCCCTCTGGAACATCATTCTTCTGCAGATTAGGCTTGTTCCAATCCTATGGAAGGCCTTACAAACCTAGGAACCAAGCCTTGGGCTCATGCTCTGTGGTTAAGCCTATTGCTGATGAAATATGTTGTGGTTTTAATTTTATTTATTTATTTATTTATTTATTTATTTATTTATTTATTTTATTAGATTTGCATGCCGCCCCTCTCTGTAGACTCGGGGCGGCTCACAGCAATAATAAAGACAATGTAAAAATTTAAAAAACACTAAAAACCCCATTATTAAAAGCAAACATACACACAAACATACCATGTATAAACTGTATAGGCCCGGGGGAGATGTCTCAGTTCCCCCATGCCTGATGGCAGAGGTGGGTTTTAAGAAGTTTACGAAAGGCAAGGAGGGTGGGGGCAGTTCTAATTTCCCGGGGGAGCTGGTTCCAGAGGGTCAGGGCCGCCACAGAGAAGGCTCTTCCCCTGGGTCCCACCAAACGGCATTGTTTAGTCGACGGGACCTGGAGAAGGCCGACTCTGTGGGACCTAACTGGGATTCGTACGGCAGAAGGCAGTCCTGGAGATATTCTGGTCCGATGCCATGAAGGTTTTATTCAATCTCAGCTCCTATATTTGTTTCTTGTTGTCTTTATGGTATTTTATCTTATACTTTTTGATCACTGCCTAGAGTCACGTGCTTGAGATGAATGATCATATAAATAGAATAAACAAATGAACTACAGTAGTCCCTCACCTATCGCTGGTGTTACGTTCCAGACCTGGCCGCAATAGGTGAAATCCGCGATGGGGAATTTATCGACTGATAGTACTTATTTAAGTATTTATATTGTAATTGTTTGGTAAGTTTTCATTGTTCTAAGTGTTTATAAACCCTTCCCACACAGTATTTATTTTAGATACAGTATTTAAATACAGTATTTACAATTTTAGATATTTTTTTTTAGAAAAACCCTGCCAATCGAGTTCGGCGGGCTGTTTAAATCTGCCGATCGACTTCCTCAGAAACCCGCGATGAAGTGAAGCCGCAGTAGGTGAAGCGCGGTATAGCGAGGGACTACTGTATTGCACTACACTCCCAGTTTCCTTTCAGCAGAGAACCTTTTACGCTTGAGCTAAATATTGCTGCTTTGCCAGGCCATCAGCAGCTGTTATAAAGAATTTATTTGCATCATCATGGCACATCTGTGAACAAGGGCCCTTGGCCCCTAAACGGTGGTCCGGGGCTTTGTCGCAGTCGTTTAAATGAAATGCTTTCTAGGGATGTTGCTGCTGCCTCCTGTTGCTGGGGAAACATGACAGCTTTGTGGCAGCTGCTAATCAGCTTGCTTTATTGTCAAATGCTTGGATTTGACTTAAGCTTTCCAGCTAATTCACTTTTCCTCTTGTTTTAAGGTTTGATGCCTGGGGAGAGACGGTAGCTGGCTGGTAGGTAGAGCACAAGTTCTGCATGCAGAATGACTTTTACGCGAGCTCCGGAACCTCCAGTTTTGTTCTGGTTTTTACAAGTTCAGTAGCAATGAGATAGATTTTTTAGCTCAATTTGCCCTGCCAGTTAGATATTAGATGCCAGGCTAGATGAATAAATTAGGCTTTATTAGAAAGCAGCTTCTAATCTTTCAATTAAAAATGGGGGGGGGCAATCAATAAAATAATACGTAGCATTGTGAGACCAAATATTAGAAACATTCACTTCTTCCTGTACCACAATCCTATCTTCCCACTTTATTTTCTGTTTCTCTCCACAATCAGCCTAAATTTGCTTTACATTACTGTACCAACAACAACCCTAGTTTATTCTTCTGTTTCAGGATATCTCATTTCCTTCTGATAAGGAGATCAAATTAGAGGTATTCCTTCAGCACTTGCAAGTCTAGCCCCTGTTTCTTACCAGTTTGTAATGGTGTCCTCCAGTGGTGGGTTCTAACTTACCTTGCTGCAGGTTCGCTTTCTCCCTTACCACGTAGCTGTGCCCACATTGTGCGCCGCGTGGCCATGCCACACAGACACACATGCACAGTGCCAAAAACTCAGCTTCGGCATATACACAGAAGCCAAAAACAAGATGGCGGCGCCCACGGACCAGCTCTGTGACATCACTACTGGTTTACTAACGGTTCAAAAGAACCAGTTAGTACCGGTAGGAACCCACCTCTGGTGTCATCTCAGTATCTCATGATATTTTGTACATACTTTGATTCATTGCTAACTTTATATTAGGTGAGAGTAAATGTGATACTAAGCCACAAATGTAGCTTGTGGCAGTCATTTCAGTAATTACAGAAGAGATGTGTAATATGTAAAAGCTGTTTTAGTAGCAGACATCTAGAGCAATATCTAGTCTGGTTTGATTTACCAAGCTCGGCTACATTATGAATCCCTGAAACAATACATCAGTACAGACCAATGTATATGCCAGATGATATCCCTAATATATAATATTTGTTACACATGAAATATTTCTAGCACTAAACTCTATCTCCGGGACCGCCTTCTGCCGCACGAATCCCAGCGACCGGTTAGGTCCCACAGAGTTGACCTTCTCCGGGTCCCGTCGACTAAGCAATGTTGTTTGGCAGGACCCAGGGGAAGAGCCTTCTCTGTGGTAGCCCCGACCCTCTGGAACCAGCTCCCCCAGATATCAGAGTTGCCCCCACCCTCCTTGCCTTTCGCAAGCTCCTTAAAACCCACCTCTGTCGTCAGGCATGGGGGAATTGAAATTTCCCTTCCCCCTAGGCTTATAGAATTTATACATGGTATGCTTGTATGTATGGGTGGTTATTTAAATTGGGGGGTTTTAGATCATTTTTAATATTAGATTTGTTTACATTGTCTTTTTATATTGTTGTTAGCCACCCCGAGTCTTCGGAGAGGGGTGGCATACAAATCTAATAAATACAAATACAAATTTTTATGTACAATTGCTTGGAGTTATCTAGCTCTAGAAAGTAACACTCCGTCATTGCGGAATTCCAGATATTCAGGTTCCATTCATCTTAATGTTGAGAGCTGTTTTACCTGAGTGAATTCATTATTAAGTATCGATTCTTTATCTTCAATTATTTATTTCTTTTTTAAATCTTTATGATTGCAACAGTCCATAGAAATAAGAAATACACACTGACTGTTTACTATTAAGAAATATGTTCAGTCATTGTAGAGAAAGATGGTAGATAAATGGCAATGCATGTAGAAAACCACTAATTCAATCTTTGGTACCAGAGTTAAGGACTAGATAGCAGATTGGCCGGGGGGATTGCAAAATGATTGAAACCAGGTTGTTTTTGACCCACCGCTCTTATCCAATTTTAAACCATCTGATTATTTACTTCCCCATGTTTTTGTTTTGAAAATGTAAGAGCGTAGAATCGTTGTTTCCCATTTATTTTATTTTCAAAACGTTTAAAACCAGTCCTTTCTGGATTCTCTCTCTCTTTTTTAAAAAAGATTTATTGACAAATATAATACAAGGCACATAGAATACATAAAAAGGAAGAGAAAAGGAAAAACATTCTCACAGGGAAGAGGGACCTACAGTGGACCTTACCTGATTCACAAGGTCCTTCATGGGCTACACTGAGATTAGCCTCAGGGTTGGAATTAAACACCTCTTGGAATTTGCAGATCTGAGCATAGGTTTTGCCATCAGAGCCACAAAGAGCTTGGTTAGATAAACAAGCGCACTGGGGCTCAGGCACCTCGCCATGTTGCAGGTCTTCTGAATCAAGACGGCACTCTAAATCATCTCCACATTTGCCATAGAAGTGGTTGGTATGGTCCAGGTCGCAGATCTGTCCCTCTAGATTTGCACATTCCCAACAACAGTCACAGGCATCCAGGACCAGTCCAGCCAGGCAACCACGAGGAGTGGGGCATTCTTCCAATCTACACGCCACACAACTTTCCCCTTCCTCTATAAGCCTCTGCCAGCCACGCTGCAAGTAATCAGGACCAGTGGGCAGCCCCGAAATAAGTGCATCGCAGGAGAGATATAGCATAAGAAAGGTGACTTGTAGAGAAGCTAGGAGGGCAGGTTGAGACATTCTCACTAGTTCACTGGAATTTGGCACCTGTTTGACACCCTGGCTTGTCACCATCCCTGGGGCGATGGGAGAGCATTCACTGCTTGCTCCTTTTCAAAGCCATGAACACATCACTGCCTGGAAAAGAAAGAGAAGGGATTCAGGTGCAGCAATTATTTCACCTGTCAATTTCTGTAAAGCAGTGTTTTTCAACCAGTGTGCCGTGGCACACCAGTGTGCCACGAGACATGGTCAGGTATGCCGCGAAGCTCAGAGAGAAAGAAAGAAAGAGAGAAAGAAAGAAAGAGAGAGAGAGAGAGAAAGAAAGCAAGAGAGAGAAAGAGCGCACGAGAGAGAGAAAAAGAACTAGAGAGAAAGAAAGCAAGAAAGAACAAGAGAAAGAGAGAAAGAGAGAGAGAAAAAGAGAGAAAGAAAGCAAGAGAGAGAGAAAGACATAGAGGGACGTAGGGAGGGAGAGAGAAAGAGAGCAAAAAAGAGAGGAAGGAAGGAAGAGAAAGAAAGAGGGATGGAGAGAGAGAGAAAAAGAGGAAGGAAGGGAGAGAAAGAGGGAGGGAGAAAGAAATAGAGCGAAGGGGAGGAAGAGAGAATTTTTTGTCCAAACTTTTTTTAGCCGCCCCCCCCCCCGCCGCTCAATGTGCCCCAGGGTTTCGTAAATGTAAAAAATGTGCCGCAGCTCAAAAAAGGTTGAAAATCACTGCTGTAAAGGAATACTTGAATTGGAATATTATGAAAACAGCGCCCCCCATTGATGATCTAAGCCCCTTTGAACTCAATCTGTATAGTCTGGAGGACAGAAGGGAAAGAGGGGGACATGATCGAAATATTTAAATATGTTAAAGGGTTAAATAAGGTTCAGGAGGGAAGTGTTTTCAATAGGAAAGTGAACACAAGAACAAGGGGACACAATCTGAGGTTAGTTGGGGGAAAGATTAGAAGTAATGTGAGAAAATGTTATTTTACTGAAAGAGTAGTAGATGTTTGGAACAAACTTCCAGCAGACGTGGTCGGGAAATCCACAGTAACTGAATTTAAACATGCCTGTGATAAACATATATCCATCCTAAGATAAAATACAAGAAAGAAGTTGCAGGGGGCCCATTTCCTCCCCTTTCTTTTCTCAACAGCTGATTGGCACCCATTCGTCTAGCTACCCAGCCTGAGGCAGGGGATAACCCAGGAAGGAGAGCATGGGAAACGCGATCGTTCAAGCCACTCCCACGTGGTCACATGGCTGGCAAGCCACTCCTACCCAGTCACATGACCATCAAGCCACACCCACAAAATAAGTCATACCCACAGTGTGGCAGTAAAAGTTTTGGCTGCCCATTACTGAATAGGAGGGCCTCTTGAAAGTTTTCAAACTTCACATTAATTGTAAAAAAAGAAAATTTATATTTTTCAAGTCTTTTTTCTGAAACAAAATGTTCCTCTCCTTAAGTATCTTGGATTCATTACATTTGATGTAACTGTTTCTGACAATGATGTCCCATTTTTATAAATAGAGGATTTAGTTTTTAGCAGAAAAATTTGGAGGACTTCTTTATTTTTTTTATTATGCAGTGTGACTGGTACAAAATGTGTGTTCTTAATGGAACAGCAGTTACTGCTATGATCAGTTGCTTTTTTAATGAAGTACTAAATTGTCTTCAAAGATTTAATATAACTGCCTTTTTTTGAAAAGCAGCATTGCTATTTCCCATTACCCAATTACATAATGTTCAATTACTGAGTCATTTAAGGTTAAATGTATAGGCCTGACTCCAAAAAAGACTTTTGGAGTGGAAAGATTTTCTCTCCAGCATTAGGATAAGATTAGCTTATAATATTGCATCATTTGTTGCTCAAGATGCATGCTTAACTAGCGTTGTCTTTGTCAAAATTCTGATGTTTCTATGATAATTTTTTCCAATAATACCACAGCTAGAATGTGTTCTTCTTGAATATCTCTGGATTTAGTTTAGTAGTTTATGTAAAAGGAACCTGTTTATTTATCTACCCTTCAGTGTGGGTAACTTACAGATGAATTAAACTAAAACCGCAGAAAGCACATATAAGAATTTGGGGAGGAGATGGAACCAAGCAAACAAACAGCAAAAAGCCTTCAAATCTAATAAAATTGTAAAGCTGCTGGCAACTTCACAGTAAAAATAGAACAATGCCATACAGATGTTGCCCAGAGCATAAACACTGGTACATGGTTAGTGAATATTTTAGCCTCAGCCCACTGACAATACTGTTAGCAGTTTGAATTGGACACAGAAACAAATTAGTATTCAATACAGCTGAAATAGTATAAGAATATTATGTTCATACTTCCTCTTCCTCATAATTGCTTTCTCTATTCCTTAATTTTGCCCCCCCCATTTACTCACTTTTAGGCAGTACTGTATGTATATATATATTATATTTCTCATTATGAAATGTAACTCTGACTACAAGACAACTATTTCAAGACTTAGACAACTTTTTGTATAGTTTAAGACTTGCTGCACTAATATGTAATTATATGTTTATGTTCCCACATCCTCTTAACCTTAATGACCCCCCTTCCCTCTCCCTTTTTAATATTTGAAATTCAATAAACTATTTTAAAAAAAGAATATTAGGTTCACCATAGGAAATGTTTGTTAAATCTCTCCCCTCCCCTTTTTTTAACCAGCAGTTTCTCAGCTGAGTACTGTATAAAGACAGCCCGAGACAGACTCTATTGCAATAGTTCAGGCTAGGTGTTAGTACTCCGTAAGTATACATAGCCAAGTCTGCCTTCATCCCAGCTGGCATGCCAGCTTAAGATGGTGAGAAACACCCCTATTGTGGCCTTCTCAACATCCAGAAATGTCAAACTCAGGAAACCTTCAACCAGCCAGATTAATTTTTGGAGACAGATCACCCATATACAGAACAAGCTGTACGCACTTTCCTGGATCAGTCGATTCCCAAAAGCAACAGTTACAGCATCTTACTTAGATTACGTTTCGATTTCTCATTATTCATTTCACCAGTCCAGAGCCTCAGTTACTTTCCCAAAATGTAATGGAAAGGAAGACAGAGCTGCTTGATTTTCTGTAAATGTCTAGCAAATTTGGTCAGTGTGGTAATTTTCCAGGATCTTACATGGCAGTGATAGCTAAATGAGAGAAATAAGGTCATACGAGCTAGAAGTCCAGAAACAAATAGCCCATGGGTGCGCCTTTGAAGTACAGAGAGACGCCTAAGGGAGGAAATTCCAAAACTCCAGTCTCTCTTGAATTATTATGTAACATGCTCCATATGCTGAAATTATTAGCAGAACTATTGGAGCAGAAATACAAGGAAAGAGACAAGTACAGTATTCAGAAATATTTGAAATGGAAAGGATATAGATGACTGTTGACAATGAAAGTTGACAAATGATTATAGAATATTCTTGTTACTTCATTTTATTTATTTATTTATTTATTTATTTATTAGATTTGTATGCCACCCCTCTCCGTAGACTCGGGGCGGCTCACAACACAATAAAAACAGTTCATGACAAATCTAATAATTTACAATTTAAAATATTTTAAAAACCCCATTATTAAGCATACATACATACAAACATACCATACATAAATTGTATAGGCCCGGGGGAGATATCTCAGTTCCCCCATGCCTGACGACAAAGGTGGGTTTTGAGGAGTTTACGAAAGGCAAGGAGGGTAGGGGCAGTTCTAATCTCTGGGGGGAGCTGGTTCCAGAGAGTCGGGGCCGCCACAGAGAAGGCTCTTCCCCTGGGGCCCACCAACCGACATTGTTTAGTTGACGGGACCCGGAGAAGGCCCACTCTGTGGGACCTAATTGGTCGCTGGGATTCGTGCGGCAGAAGGCGGTCTCGGAGATATTCTGGTCCGATGCCATGAAGGGCTTTATAGGTCATGGTAAGACATTCCAGTTTTATCAATTTCAGCAACCAGAATATTAGTGATTATAAGTGGGGGAAGGGAATCATGCTGATTCCTGACAAATTCCTAGACTAGTCCTTCTAGATTTCTTGGTAAGAATGCAGAAATGGTTTGCCATTACTTTTTTCCTAGAACTGAGGGGAAGAAACAGCCCAAGGTAATCCAGTTAGGGCAAGACTACAGCTCCCAATCTCCCATTTCCTAGTCTAATACTTTTAATTACTGCACCAAACTGGCTCTCAGTTAAGCATGTAGTTATGGACTCTTGCTGAAACCAGCCATGAACACAAAGCTTGTGCAATATTTAAATCAGTGCTTTTTCTCTGCCATAAATCTAAAACTGTGAATCCCCTAAATTGCCATTCAAGTTTATTGCAAAGGACTCCCTTATAACAAAGGCTAAAAAGTCAAATAAGGACTAGTCATGCTGGGGAAAGCATTTATCCAGTGCTACAATATTCCGACCCACAATAGCTATCAGCTAGTTCATTCAAGATCTTAAAGGCTGTTTTGCTAGAGACGATGCAATAATCACACCTCTTGCATTACATCAGAGAGCTAAGTGTTGTTTTTAAACATCTAGCCCTTGGGTAATGGCAGTTTGTGTCTGATTGCTATTTTTGGGTCATGGGCAGGCTGCCTATAAAGAACTTTCCCCCTTCCTTTCTCCAATATACAGTGGTACCTCTACTTAAGAACTTAATTTGTTCAGTGACCAGGTTCTTAAGTAGAAAAGTTCTTAAGTAGAAGCAATTTTTCCCATAGGAATCAATATAAAAGCAAATAATGCATGCAAAACCATTAGGAAAGAAATAAAAGCTCGGAATTTGGGTGGGAGGAGGCGGAGGAAGAAGAGGAGGAGGACGACAGTCACTGCTGAAGGAAGAAGGTGAGGTGAGGGGAATCAAAAAAATCCAAAACTTTAAGGCAGAGGAATTCTGGGAGTTGAAGTCCACAAGTCTTAAAGTTGCCAAGTTTGAGGACCCCTGCTTTAAAGCATTAAAAAAAGGAGGGATTCTGAGGCTGCGAGGAGGAGCACACACCTCCCATACACACGGCGTGAGGCTGCCCCCCATACAACGCACCAGAGAGAGAAATGGCAGAAAACTGGCTGGGCCTTCATGGCGCTCTCAAATTTCCTGGGAAACCTTTCCAGGCTCGGTTCTTAAGTAGAAAACGGCTCTTAAGAAGAGGCAAAAAAAGTCTTGAACACCCGGTTCTTATCTAGACAAGTTCTTAAGTAGAGGCGTTCTTAGGTAGAGGTACCACTGTACCTGCATCACCAATGGCATCCACCCAGGTGTGAGTTGCTGCTACTGCCACTACCAGTGCACTGCGTGTACACTTTCACTTCTCCTACACATGCCTGCGCACGTCCCAGAGAGATTTTTCTTCTGTGCATGTACAGGAAGCAAAATCTGGTGAGGGGATGTGCACGTGAGAGAGGTTTCAGCCATTGTTTTGCTTCCACGCATGAGCAGAAGCAAAAGCTTCCCAAAATCTCACAGGTATCCCCTCGCAAGATTTTGTTTCCTGCGCATGCACAGAAGCAAAATCATGCTAGGACGCCTGTGAGCGCATGCAGGAGAAGCGAAGCTCAACTTTCACGACTAGTGCAGCATCCTTATCCGTACCGGTAGCAATCCGCTACTGCATCCACCATTCTTTTGCCTGGATTTTTAAAAAGATAATGTCATGGAATTGCACACTAGTAACCATTTTTGTTCAAAAGACTTGCTGAGCGGTTTGGGTTGTTTGTTTGTCTGTATTGTTTCTGTTCTGCCGAGCTCTATGGTATGAGTCTCCCAAAAATTCAAGGGTACAAATTTCACACACACACACACACACACACACTTGAAAGTTCAAAAACAATGTTCTTTATCACAAAAATTCAGAAGAAACAAAGCACCCTTTTTTGTATTGCAAAGAGCACTCGTCCCAAAACAACCTGGTAGTCTGTACAATCCCCTTAATCAGTCCTTAAGTACTTAGCTAGCAGCTGTGAAGGAACGTCACAGCCCTCCTTCTTCCACGAAGTGAAACACACACACTTTGCTCTGCTTTGGTTTCAAAGTCGTGAAAAATCAACAAACAAAGTCCGGAAACAGCAAGGCACAGTCCTGAAGAACAACGATCAGATAATCTTCCACAATGGCCCAAGCCAGCACGCTGCTATTTATATCAGCAGCTCTAATTACTGGAGCCCCACCCAAACACAGGTGGCCTCTCTTATCTCCTGTAATATTTCCTCAATTGGTCTCTTCTATGCATAAGTCTGCGCCTGCGTGGGTCTAACACTTCCTCATCCGAATCAACCGAAGATAATGGAGATTGGCTTCCTGGGCTGTGTCCAAGCCCCCCCTCTTCCAAGTCACCCCCACCTTCTTCTTCGTCCGAGGAAACTGCACTACCTGACTCTGTGGGCAATAAAACAGGCCTATGACACGTTGATGTTTCCTCTGCATCCACCTCCACATTCCTTGGGGCAGGAGCTGGGCCAGAGCCAACCACAGCAGTTTCTATCCCACCATGGTCCCCAAAGTATTCTCAATGGTTTCACTAAATTATAAATGTTAAAAATGCAACAGTGCCACATGCATGCAAACTAAAGTAAATAAATAAATCCAGGAACAATTCAGAAAGACAGTCCAAAAATACCTCAGGCATCATGCCTCAAATGCGCTCTAGAAGAACAGTTTCTTCGACTGCTTTTGGCAGGTAGCTAAAACTAGGACTAGTAAGTTACAATAGCTTATAGTCATCCAGTCACCAATGTCTTAAAATAACAGTAATGGAGACTAGTCGTCCCCCCCCCCACCCCGCTTAATGATAGTCCTGATTAGTCAAGAACAGTATTGGTCAACTTCAACAATTTTAAGATGAGTGGACGTCAACTCATCTACGAGTCTACGGAGAGGGGCGGCATACAAATCTAATAAATAATAATAATAATAATAATAATAATAATAATAATAATAATAATAATAATAATAACTCCTAGAATTCCCCAGCCAGTGTGTCAAAGGAAATGCTATAATAAGGCTCCTGCTTATATTTGGGGTCATTATGAATGACTTTGTGATTATCACTTAATTAGATGGCAACTTTAGTTCTTCAAGGATGCTTGACACCCTCAGTTGAAGTGTTTTGAAATTTTACTTTGCATCTTAAAGTCAAAATGCCTGTTTTTCTTAGAACTATGGTGTTATCGAGTGAAGGATGAATACATGGTTCTAATTTATAGCAAATTTTGGATCAGAATGTTTTTGTTTTACATATTGAAATTTTATTATTGAATTGATGATATGTAACTCTCCTTTCTAACAATCCATTCTTTTCTTCTTCAAAAGAAACTATTTTTTGGAGTTACAAAGAGAACTCATTAAAAATAGCTTCTTCTGTCAGATTTCTATCATATATCTATTTCATAATACTTATATTTGAAAGCTGGGAGAGAAGTCTAGTATCCCAAGTTCACCTTCCCATTTGAGCTTTGTAGACAAATAGACTTTTATAGGCAAACAGAAGACTCCAAATCCAGTCATTCCAGGATGCTATGTATCACCTATACCAGTTCTAAGGATATACTTAAAGTATTTCAGTGTCTCTTTGTAGTATATCCAATCTCCCCAATTTTTTTTTAATTAATAGCCTACCTTGGAAATTCATAATTTTGGTCTCACCTATCAAATTGTAACAGTTACTATAGGAAAAAACACTGAATCATAAATCAGCTATCGAATTTCAGATCAAACTAATCCATTAGTTCTGCTGTTTTCTGAAAAGCATGCTCCCCTAAATTCTGAACATTGAGGCTAAATTAGTTTGACAGCCATGCCTTCACAGAACTGCCCTTTCTTTCTCCTAATCACAAATATACTTATATCAAACTTTTTGTTAGTCATTAATATTAGTAAACAAGGAAGGATATCAGTAATATTACAGACCTTAATCAATGATGTCATCTAATGAACCTTAGCTTTTAAAAAGAGTTTAAGAAGGTTCATTTGCCGCAAAGTTAAATCACAGATTAAATCTAAGTGCACCTCAGAATAAATGGGATACGTTTTCTATATTCCAAACAGATTTGTGATCAAACCTCCTGATCAACATTATTCTCCACCTACTCATTCAAGTTTGATTACAATACTGTACTCCAATTTTTAATAATCGAATTATCCAGGACATAACCAGGAAAGGACTTTATAAGAACTTCAGATGCCAACAGCTTCACCCATAAAATTAACTCTCTGGAATAATCCAGATATTTAATGGATTCTAAGGATTCTTTATCTAATTTACCGGTAATTGATATTGTGAACAGATCTGAAATACTTATTTTTCCAAAAGTTCAAATGCTTCAGAAATGTAAAGAAACATATTTTCAGGAACTCTCAAGGAACAGTTATTGCAGACTACAAGGAACATCAAGGAACAGTTTCTGGATTTAAAAAGCGATCATCAGGTAATCATTACATGATTTATGTAATATATTATAATCCAGAGCATGATACCATGGTCTTTTGAGACTGAATGATGCCAATGCATGCATAGATATAATACATTATTTATGTAACAATATTTGTTTTATAATAATTTATATAATAATTTATAATAATAATAATAAATAATAATTTATGTAATGATTACATGTAATTACATTACACAACCATCGAGTAAAAATATAATTCATCATTATAAAACTTATACTTGATATAGACAGACAGGATCTGGGGAGAGGCAGAGTAACTTATGATGTATGTCTCATTCTTTTGAGAGCTTTCCTGGTCCTTAGCATAATGCATACGATAAGCACGGCAGTTCCAAAATATCCCATGGTTTAAATCTGGCAACAACTCTGCTCTCTAAGCTTTGATGGAAGTTAGAGACACCTACCTCATGTCAGACAGGGCAAAGCTGGCAGCTTATTCGAAATCCACTGCTCAGTTCCTTTCAGATTCTGAGTATCTCTTTCAGCTTAGGTTGTGCTGGATGGTGTTTGCCTTTTCCAAAGGATTAGTCTGCTGTTTCACTGCTTAAACAAGGACCAGTGATGTCACAATGAAATGTGATCCCCTGGACCCAGCCTTTATGGAACTCCCCCCTTATTGCACATCCACAAGGTTGAAAACTTGTCTGATTAGCCACTAAATTTGCTTGTATGCTGAACAGCCAGAAGTACATCCCAGCGGCAGCCTTCCTCTCAACTCCACTGAGCAACTCCAGTTGTAACTAGATACCTTGCTCACTGAATGTTTTAGAAATAGCCTCTTGGAGAAAAAGAACCCCCAATTTCTATAGTATGCAGTGGAATCCAGCATCTCTAAAAATACATCTTGGGAGATAGATTTGCCTAATCTGCAAAAGCAAGAAATATCCTGAAATTTTGGATGTGCCTATCCAGATCTGACAGGGGAAAACTCATTTTTATAAAAATAATAGCAAGATAGAGCAATGTTAGACGGTTGATAGATGGTGTTATTATTCCCAAACAGTATTCTATTATTGCCTTAGTTCAGTGTTTCCCAACCTTGGCAACTTGAAGATATTTGGACTTCAACTCCCAGAATTCCCCAGCCAGCAAATGTTTATCTTCATTTGCACTCTACCTTTATAAATACAATCCATCTTATATAAGCAAAAGATTTTGGGAAATTAATGTTTAAAAACCTGCTTTTAAAGAAGTATAATAAGCATGCCCTGCATCACTATTTTTTAATTTAAGCAGCCCAAAACAAACATTCAAATTGTACTCGAGGAAATATGAGAACAAGACAGAAGTCCACAGTTGACTCTTTATGCCTTTGGGGGATTCCAAAAATAATAAAGGCAGCTGTGTTACCATGATTAAAAACAAATCAAAACCATAGATTTTAGAAAGAAATAAAAAAATCCATATTAAACAAATACCTTTAGGAGACTGACAAAAGGTTTAGAAAGTAACATTCAAGCTTTTGATTTTCCAAAATTCATGGGACGTCGGTGTGAGGGGGAGAGAATGAACCCCACTGGTCAACTGCAACAATATTGCTAAAAAGGCTTCTAGAGTTGTTAACCTGATCCTACGCAGCTTATGCTCTGGCAATCTCATGCTACTCACCAGAGCCTACAAAACTTTTGCCAGACCCATCCTTGAATACAGTTCATCTGTCTTGAACCCATACCACATCTCGGACATCAACACCCTTAAAAATGTCCAAAGATACTTCACCAGAAGAGCCCTTCACTCCTCCACTCGAAACAGAATACCCTACGAAAGCAGACTATCAATCCTAGGTCTAGAAAGCTTAGAACTAAGTTGCCTAAAACACGATCTAAGTATTGCCCACAAGATCATATGCTGCAACGTTCTACCTGTCAATGACTACTTCAGCTTCAATCTCAACAACACAAATGCACGCAACAGATTCAAACTTAATATTAACCACTCCAAACTTGACTGTAAAAAATATGACTTCAGCAACCGAGTTGTCGAAGCGTGGAACTCATTACCCGACTCAGTAGTGTCAATCCCTAACCCCTAACATTTTTCCCTTAGACTATCCACGATTGACCTCTCCAGGTTCCTTAGAGGTCAGTAAGGGGCGTGCATAAGTGCACCAGTGTGCCTTTCATCCCCTGTCCAATTGTCTCTCCTTATCTCCTTTATCTTTTCTTCCTTTCAAATATGTTCACCTATACTTTTATATATTTTCTTCTATTCTTTTCTTTACTTATATTATTACATATCTTTCTCTTCAATGTGTACAAAATAAATAAATTAAAATAAAATAAATAAATAAACTCTTGCCTGTATTAAGCTATATTCTTAGGTGGATGAATAATATGCTAGGGTGTTTATATTCACTTTGGATAAAAATGTCTTAGAAGAAGAAATAAGGAAATTATTGTGGATCCCCTTTTGGAAATATACACGCATGCGCAGATACCAAGATAAACAATATAATATACAGAAAGATTGTGGGGTATAAAAACATTAAGCAAAAATATATATTAAAAGCATGAAATTTTAAAAATGTAAATAAAACTAAATTATATGAAGACCATTCACTATTCTTCCCCATACTTTTCTATCCTTGAAACTGTTTTTGCTTTCATCATCCCTGTGCAACCCTTCATACAGTGTCTTTTGTTCTTCAAATTTCTCACTTCTCTCTCTCTCAGAAGATTCCATCAACTGCATGATTTTCTCAAGCCTCTCATTCTTCTTGAGGTATTCACTCTTCCATATACAGTATTTGTTTTGTCCCAATAGTCAATCTTAACAGTTCTTTCTATATAAGCAAACAGTCTTAATGTACTTCTTACATATAGTAGTGATCATTGATTCAAGTTTGTGTTCAAACACAATCCTTTAGAAGCTATTCATTCATGGTCCTATTGGTTTTACCCTCATACATTTCCCTCTGCCTTCAATTTAATTTTATGTTTCTCCTGACTTACTGAACTTTGACCTATAACTTATTGTATAAGTTGTGTAGATGTGTGTATTATCTTCCACTTTTTCATTAGCATACATACTGTTAGTACTATGTACATAACTGGTTGGGTTTGACAATGTATAAACAAACTATCAATGTATGTTTAAATGAATTATAACACTATAGCTTTAAGAATTAGTGTTGCAGTTAGCCACAAGAGGGAGCCAGAAGCGTCTCTCTGCCTCTGATTACTCTCTGCTATTTCTGTGTGACTATGCTGTAGAACTGTGTGTTAAATATTTTGTAAGTAAGGCTTATAGTATTGTTTAACGTATTGAGGGAGGCTTATAATATTGAGAGTATTGATTGATATAATTGTATATGACTAGGATTGTTCTTGACTAAGCTATTTGCCAAAGTAAATAATATTTATACACTTAATGTATCTGGTTATCTGAATTACTACTTGTATCTCTGGGCTATCAGCTGGATATCTGCCACCTCTATGTTTCTTATGTGCGTCCTTGTTAACTCAAGGGTTACTCTGCACACTCCTTAATACTTAACACACACATTTCACAATTTCTCTACAGTATTGGTCTCCATGATGAGGAGAAGGGCTCAAAACTAGAATTTCATGATTCCAGCTCCATTTTTTTGCGAATGCATATTTGCATTACATATTTGTACATATTTGAAAGAATACTGCTTACATCACAACATTTTGTCTTTTATCTTACAGGTTCCCCCTTGCAGGAACCTGTAAGATTCCTGAAATGGAAAAATGCATTTCCATCCAATTGCATATTGCTGGTGTTTTTTCTGGCTAGTAATATACTGAGGATGAAGGGCAGAAAAGCCAGATAATCCCAAATTGCATATACTGGTACTAAAATCAAGGCAGCATCATTCAATAGTGTTTGAGAGCAGATGCAGTAGAGGCAGCATAGGGATCAACAATTTAAATTTGAAAAATGCATACCAGTATTATTCTCTGCCAAACCAAGGATGAGTGAATACCACATTGAAGGCAACAATCCAGAGTGTCCCTATGTGTCCTTATAAATTGTCTGCCTTAACCATTCTTCTCCCTAATAAACTTCTGAAGATTTTAGGCTCAACCTAGTGATTTGTTTGCCCAAACATGAATGTGCATTTATAAATCTTGTAGTATTCCCATTCCTCCATATCTAAAATGAGAATAACAATTTTCTCAGGTTTTCATATGGAGGAAAAGCCATCTAAGGAATAATCAGATGGAGTTATACTTTTATTCAATACAGTACAGTTAACAGGGTTTTTTTAATTATTTATTTTGTCCAATACACAATGAGGGTTTTAGTGGGTATATATCTATATGCGCATAGTAAAATACATGATGAAGGTTATAGAGGAGATACTCATAGTAAAATATATCTAAGAAAGAATAGAAAAGAAGGTATAGTAATAGAACATATCAATGAAAGAATAGAAGAAGAGATATAGGAATAGAAGAAAGGTATAGGAGATGTAGGAGAGCAATAGGACAGGGGACAGAAGGGACTCTAGTGCACTTGTACTCGCCCCTTACTGACCTCTTAGGAATCTGGATAAGTCAACCGTAGATAATCTAAGGGTAAAGTGTTGGGGGTTTGGGGATGACACTATGGAGTCCGGTAATGAGTTCCATGCTTCGACAACTCGGTTACTGAAATCATATTTTTTACAGTCAAGTTTGGGGCGGTTAATATTAAATTTAAATCTGTTGTGTGCTCTTGTGTTGTTGTGGTTGAAGCTGAAGTAGTCACCGACATAATCGCAACATAATCTCATGTTATTTTGATATTTGTGATTTATCCACATAATAAATCTCAAAACCAAACCTGTTCTTTATTTATAGCTGTTGCCAAAGTTCAAATCAACCATTAGCAGGGGTGAAATTCAATAGTTTTGAGAACTGGCAAATACCAACTCTGGCTGGCCCCTGAATGGGGTGGGAATGGAGATTTTGTAGGATCCTTCCCATGCGACACTCACCAAACCATGCCCACAGAACCGGTAGGGGAAAATTTTGAATTTCACCCCGACCTTTGCTTCAAAATATCCTATAATGGCAAGCCATTTTGAAGAATGGAAACTGCCCCTGCCAGACATTTAAATCCATAGTGGAACTATGAAATATAGACTGTCATTATAATTTCAAGTAATCAGATAAACTAGATCTCAGTCGGAAAAAGTTCAAGCCCAAAGAAAATTCAAATATCAGGAAGGGAAAAAGATGATTTCTCCCCACTAAATAGTGAAAAGGAAAAAGAAAGAATGGAATTTCGGAGCAGTATGGATAACTCACACAGACACAAAAAAATACTTATGGGTCAAAAAAGATAGAGAAACAACGATAAAACTTTGTGAAGGAAAATAAAAGTCTTAAGTTGCATCCATTTGCACATCAAGCTATGCCTGGCACTTATACTTGGGCAGAAACATTGTAATTAAATGCTCATGATTACCTGTTTGTTGCCTACCGTTGTTTTCTTGTGTACCTTGGAAGAAGAATTCATCTCTTATACTGTCCATTCCTTTAAACACTTAAGGTGTTTTATCTTGTGACTCATATCCATCAAAGAGGAAATTCAAAGTGGTGTTTATATTTTGGTTGGGTTTTTTTATACTCTAGGTCATCATCTTGGATAGCAGATGTGTTTTTACGGAGACTGAAATAATTAGAGAGACTGGCAGCTCATTTTATTTGAAAATAAATTATTCTGATTTGAACATGAGGTTGACTGCAGTGTATGTGTTCTATCCTTCATGAAGTCTGGTATCATGTCTAAACTATTCTTAAGTCATGGGCTGGGATCACACCCCTTTGGTTTTGATGGAAACTTATTTTTGCAGATCAACGCGATATAAATAATTTAAAATAATCTTAAATGTAAGATAAAGTAGATGAAACCCAATAAATGCTATTTTGTTCCACCAATGTCTTGCTGATTATTCCAAGCAAATATACTTATTTATTTGCTTTTATCTATAGGCTGTCCCAATGTTCAACTCTGAATGGTTTATATAATGCAATAAATATGCAATAAAACCACAGAAAAATATTTTCCAAAGAAAGTCCAGAGCAAAGACCAAAGCATTCCATAGCCAAAATTTAAGGGCTTGTTTAAACAGAGTCAGGGTGTTGTCCAAGCAAATTTTGGGTGGGATTAAATTTTACAATACACTAGCCCTATGCCAAAAAAATGCATAACTAAGTCAGCGGAGATAGTGTGTCATAGAAACATCATAAAGAGTCAGTTGACCAGTTGGCTATTGAAGGATAAAAAATAATCTAAAATCAATTTAGTCTATAAGGTAACATTATTCCATTCAGGTGAGTTGTAAGAACAGAGGAATAGTTGGTTACCCAGTTTTGTCTACTAGCTAGCTACCCAAAATAAGATGCTGGAGAGAAAGTGTGCTTAAAAGGCCCTGGTCTACATTTTGCAATGGCAGAGGAATTTCAGGCATTCATGAGGAATTTTGTTCAAATAAAAGGCTTAGCTTTAGCCGAAAAAGACTTCATTATTATGATGTAAAGTTAGCTGGAAAAGCACTGAATAGATAAATGATTGCCCTGTTTACACAGGTGTAAGAGTGCAATTTGGGTACAGTGGAAATGCACATTAGGTCATGAAACAGATAACATACAATCCTTTGTAGTATATTGCTATGGGGATGTGATATTAAATGTATTTGCAAAGGTAAGTTGGGGTAAGAAGATTTTCCACTGGTTAGAAATGTGTAGGTCAGTGTTTCCCAACCTTGGCAACTTGAAGATATTTGGACTTCAAGTCCCAGAATTCCCCAGCCAGAGAATGCTGGCTGGGGAATTCTGGGAATTGAAGTCCAGATATCTTCAAGTTGCCAAGGTTGGGAAACACTGGTGTAGGTGATCAAATGTGAACTAGCCAATGAATCAATCTGAACAAACACAAGGAATCCACAGTTCAACCTGTACTACATGTTTGATCTTCTATTGAATAGAAACGACATGGTCCTTCCCTTTGGTGCCCACTGCTGCCTGCTTGACTAAAGAGGACAGGATCACTGTTGGTTTGATGTTTTGCTAATTTTCCCCTGTCACTAGCAGCAAGTGGAAACTTTGAATTCCCTCTGGATACGTAGTGCAAGAGCCACATAGTTAGTGCTGACTATTCACTATCTAGCATGTGGAAAGAAATGGGCTTGACTTGAGACATTGAAACTCTGGAGAAGATGCAAAAAAGAGCAACCAAGATGATTAAGGGACTGGAAACCAAGACTTACGAAGAGAGACTGAGGGAACTGGGCATGGATAGCCTAGAGAAAAGGAGGGCCAGAGCGGACATGATAGCAGTCTACAAGTATACAAGGGGATGTCACAGAGAGAAGGGGATCACTTTATTCTCCAGGGCACTAGAGGATGAGGAACAATGGCTGGAAGAGGAGAGATTCAACATGGAGATAAGGAGGAACTTCCTGACGGTCAGAGCAATCAAATAATGGAACAACCTACCAGCGGACGTTGTGAATTCCAATACTCTGGACATTTTAAAGAGAAGATTGAACTGCCACTTGACTGGTGTGCTATAGGGTTCCTGCTTGGGCAGAGGGTTGAACTTGATGGTCTTCATGGTCCCTTTCAACTCTAACAATGAATGAATGAATGAATGAATGAATGAATGAATGAATGAATGCATGAATGAATGAATGAATGAATGAATGAATGAATGAATGAATGAATGAAGAAACAAACAAACAAACAAACAAGCAAACAAACAAATGGTCTGTTTGGACCAGTGAAGGGCTACCAAATATTTTACTACCATACTGTGATTGTAGCTTATGCAGGACGCCTTGCATTTTCTTTCAACATCTTTCAGTGTAAATAGGGGGCTCTGGGGTGGAGCTCCATTTTCGCTACCCCACTGCATTCCCCTCCTCCATCCAGGCAGTAGCCTACCCCTGGTTTGGACTATCATTGTAGTGAAAGGTTTCTCAGGATGTGAACTATTAGGATGTGACTGCCTATTTGCAAATGGCAAGAGGAATGCGGAATCCTATTCTACTCTAGGCATTATATTATAGCATAGACAATAGACTATGACTTTCTACCCTATTCAGTCCACAAAAACTCATTTCCTTTCCCCTTCTTCTTCCCTTTTCCTTTCCACCTTGATAAAATCAAAGATGAAAGCCACCTCTCAAGTTAAATGATGGAGGTCTGTTTCTGTTGTGTGAATATGCCAGCACTGAGTTTCCAGAGCATTCAGAACTAAAGATAGGCGAGCCCAACGGTGTTCGGGTTCAGCAAGTTCGGCCGAATTTTACGTAAAATTCAGCCGAACCCAAACCAAGCTCGAATCCAAACGGGGAATCCCTCCCACGAAGAGATTCCAGGGGCGGAGCTTTGACGTCACTGGCAAGTTGCTAAGGACGCTAAGGTGATCACTTCCTGGATTCCATGGAGTCCAGGAAGTGATCACCTTGGCGTCCTTAGCAACCTGCTGGTGACATCAAAGCTCCGAACGCCGAACACGACCCCGAACTTTGCCCATCACTATTCAGAACTCTTCTCTATGGCTATAAGAATTCTTAAAACCTCTTTGGGTTTATTACAACACCAGCACAACGCAATGGCTTCAGTTACCATTTTAATCTACTGCAAGACCAGGTGACTAAACTACCTTATCTCAGGTCTATTATTTTTAAAACCATATTGGCAATTGGCCATGTATCTGAGGAAATGAGCCAATAAATCCGTCTCTCACCAGCACCTGATTTTGAAGCTCTTCCTGTGCAAAGGCAGAGAAATCCAAGGGCTCCAGGCCAATAGACTCAAAGCAGACTTTTTATCCATTGTTTTATTTCTTCAAGAGATTCCTATGAAGAAACCAGGTGGCTCAGGAATCTAGAAAGAACTTTGATTGAAAAGTAAGAGCATAGACAATGTATTACTCTTGGGATAATATACCAAGGATATAATAGCTTCCTGAATCTTGAACATTTCATTGTATCTTTAAGTGTCCAAAATGTATCTCTAGAGTTCATGAAGATGTATGGGTTATTTGTTCTGAACTGTCAGAAATAAGACTTTCTACATATGTTAAAATAATCTCAGAATCTTTCATACTTTCCACAATATTACAAATTTCACATATTTTCTTATCTACCCATTAACTCAGTTAATACATTCATGTCTGGAAAAAAATGCAGGCCATTGATTCTACCCTGAAGGATGACACTAAGGAAGAAATAACACCAACTTATTCTATGTTAGAATTTAGATATTTATTAAGAATAAAAATCAGACTTCTTTTAAAAAGATGCTTGTGAGGTTTCATCCATTTTCATCCATTTTGGGAGCTTCATCGGCAGATTCCATCGGGAGCAAAACAGGCCTGTGGCATGTGGATGTCTCCCCCACATCCACCTGCACATTCCTTGGGGCAGGAGATGGGCCAGAGCTAACCACAAGAAATAGTAGTGGGGGCCAGCAGCAACAGCGGCCTGCCTGAGTTCTAGCTGTGTGGCCTGCATCTCCCAGCATGGCGATGGTGCCCCAAGTGAGTTGTGACCTTCGGGAACAGCAGCGCTGTTCTCCTGAAGGCCACCACTCGCTCGGGGTGCCATCGTCGTGCCAAGAGATGCTTTAGTACGGGAGAGACCAAAACAGGCTGTGCAGCTGAAGCTCAGCGCCGCTCGGTCAAGCACCGGAGTGAAAGGTAAGGCAGGCGTTGGGGGGCAGAGCACTTGGGCCACTCACGGCGGATCCACCACTCACAGCAGGGCAATCGGAGGGTGGGCAAACAGGCACGGCAGGCGGTGGTGGTAACTTACCTCATTTTTGCTGTTTTTGGCTTTTTTGCTTTGGTGCATTAACGGAAGCAAAAAAAGCCAGAAATCGCGTGTTCTTACATGAGATTCGGCTTCTGCGCATGCGCAGAAGCCGAATCTTGCACCATGCACACACATGCTCCTGGCCCCGTTCTGATGGCACCAGGAATGGTGGCCCATCGCTGGTCACATCTAAGCACCCCATGGGCCAGATCTAGCCGGGAACCCTTGAGTTTGACACCCCTGATCTAGAGACGCTTTACATGGGAAACACATTGTTCTTTATTTGGATATGTAAGCTGGCTCCATGACACCAACAAAACACAACCAGATACTAGATAATTCTAGTCTCATTTTATCTATAATCTATAATACAGCAGATCTTCAGAAAAACATTCTTTATTCTTGCACATACAATTCATCCTCTTCTGCCCCTCCTCCCATTAGAGGCTTTATTATTCAATGCATGCCTACTCCTCCTAATTCCCACTTAATCTGTTCCAGGAGCTGTAAAGCATCCTTGACACAGCCTAGATTCAATATCGCTAATGAATCTTGAATTTTAGGAAAACATGTAGGAAAACGCATACTGCCACATTCTTCCCTGAATAGCCCAGCCATGTGCTTAGCAGATTGATTTCAAACATACACTTAGACAGAATTATCAGAATAAAGGCTGATTTTACAAGCTCCCCTCCCACATAAGATCACAAATATGTGCAAACATTTATTCCAGACAATTTACAGATGATTTTATCTTTCTTTAATTTTATAGCTTCTTCCTCCTCCTCCTTCCTCCAATATTCATTTTTTTAAAGAATGTGTTTGGGTCCAGCCTGTTCATTTTGATGATATTTTAATTAATGAAGGGCATTAATGAGTATCAGGCAGCAATTTTGTCACTCAAACTTTTCCTTCTATCGTCTACTTTCCCCTTGAATTTCTTCTTCTTGGAGAAGTAGAGAGCGTCAATAATAAAATCATACGATTTGCAAATAATCCTGAAAGTTTTGGCAAGGACTTTGTAAATGTCATTATAAAAACAAATTTTATGCACATTGCCTGCTTCAGACTTCTATAATCTTCCTCAACTGGTGGCCACCAGATGTGTTTGGCTGCCATATCCCCAACTGTACAAACTTTCTCTTCACTAACTCAGAACCCCACCATTTGTTTTCTCAAACAACAATAGGAAAATGGGAGATTAATCAATCTACTGTACAATTTTGCTGTCGCTGTACTAAATTTACAGAGTTATCAGCTCGAAAAGCATTTATCCTGAGTTTAAATGTTAATTTTCTTCAATAAAGGTAGTCCTCAACTTGCAACCACAATTGAGTCCAGAATGTAGGTTACTATGTGAGAAAGTTTGTTAGGAGAGTTTTCCCCTATTTACAACTTTTCTTGACACATTTGTTAAGTGAATCACTGCAATTGTTAAGTTAATATCATGGTTGTTAAGTCAATCTGGTTTCCCCTTTGACTTGACTGCTTGTCAGAAGGTCACAAAACATGACTAGACACTGCTGTCATAAAGATGAGTCAGTTGGCAAGCATTCAAATGCAAATCGTATGACCATGGGGGTGTGAAAAAATGGTCATAAGCCGCTTGTTTCAGTGTTGTGCAACTTTGAACAGTCACTAAATGAACTGTTGTAAGTCTAGGACTATCTGTATGTAGAAAAAGGAAGAAACGGAAAAGAGACAGAGAAACAAATATGTGAAAAGCTCAAAATTTCCACTTTTGGATTTACCCCTATAATAATAATAATAATAATAATAATAATAATAATAATAATAACAACAACAATAACAACAACAACAACAACAAACAACAAACAACAAAACAGCAACAACAATAATGGTAATGAAAATAATAAAAATAACAACAACAATGACAATGACAATGACAATGACAATGACAATGACAATGACAATGACAATGACAATAACAATAACAATAACAATAACAATAACAACAATAACAATTTAAAAATAAAAATAACAACAACAGAGTTGGAAGGGACCTTGGAGGTCTTCTAGTCCAACCCCGTGCTTAGGCAGGAAATCCTACACTACTTCAGACAAATGATTATCCAACATCTTCTTTAAAACTTCCAGCATTGGAGCATTCACAACTTCTGGAGGCATGCTGTTCTACTGATTACCGTAATTGTTCTAACTGTCAGGAAATTTCTCCTTAGTTTTAAGTTACTTCTCTCCTTGTTTAGTTCCCACCAATTGCTTCTTGTTCTACTATCAGGTCCTTTGGAGAATAGGTTGACTCCTTCTTTGTGGCAACCCCTGAGATATTGGGACACAGCTATCATGTCTTTCCTGGTCCTTCTTTTCATTAAACTAGCCATGCCCAGTTCCTGCAACCCTTCTTCATATGTTTTAGCCTCCAGTCCCCTAATCTTCTTTGCGACTCTTCTCTGCACTCTTTCTAGAATCTCAACATCCTTTTGGCATCATGGTGACCAAAACTGAATGCAATGTGGCCTTACCAAGGCCTTATAAAGTGGTATTAACACTTCGCGTGACCTTGATTCTATCCCTTTGTTAATGCAGCCTATGTGGAAAAACATGTTAGTCTTTTCCAAAATAGGCAGCTGCAGTAAAAGACGTCCTGCGACATCTCCCTTGGACTTTGCTAGACTCCATCACAGAACTGCAGATGCTCCACAGTTCCTAGGGCAGCCCACAGGAAACAAATGACATCTGTAAAAATCTACAGCTTAAGCCTATAACATATAACATTTTGAAGTCAGGCTCTCCATGATCCCCGCTGCTCCAAAACCATTTCTTGTTCTTGCCAAGCTAAATTTTCTCAGGGCAAGAAGTCAGACTCTTTCTCCATCTACATTATATGCAGGAGGGATAAGTAAGGGGGCTTTGGCCTGTTGGCTTATCCTGGGCATATTCTGGGCTGTCTTCATGGTAGAAAGTTCCCTCTCAGCAAATTCTTCTAGAAACCATTTTGCATGCTGTGGCCAACCACACTAATTTCCCAGAGTTCATTTCAGAGCTAACACTCAAGGACTACTAAAGATTGGCCAGTCCTGTTCCTAAACGATTCCATCCTTTTTCCTTTTGGAAATGATTCCTATACACCTTTCCCTCTCTAGGCTAGAGCTGGATTTTCCACAGGCCCATATATCTTGATCCACAATTTAGTAATTGGCACATTTTTAAAAGGCCATCCAATAGCATTGGCAAAGGAGTTGGTGTTTAGCTTTCCTATACAGAATGTTCGAAAGGCCCCTACACCATGGGAACCTTGTTTTGTTTCCCAAACCTTTACGAGCATGAGATTAACAGAGGTTACAGTCCATGTGAAACTTAGCCAAAAACTCCACTGAACGTGTTGCCTGCCAAACCATCACATCCTGTTAAGAGAGCCTCTCACAGCACTTACCTCGGCCTGTGCTCGGCCTCTGTGATGTTATTGGGATTGTTTCTATTTTGGTCTGGTGCACAGTATAGGAAAAAGAAAAGGACGTGCAGGCAATTTTGTGGCAGAACCATATGAAAATGGTTATATTGAACCCCATATTAAGATCTAGCACATTTCAACTATCATTTCTCTGACTATCCAGAAGTCTCTCCTAGTTGCGAATTCTCCTCTTTCCTAAGATGTAGACCAGTGTTTTTCAACCAGTGTGCCGTGGCACACTCGTGTGCCATGAGACATGGTCAGGTGTGCCATGGGGAAATTAAACATGGGTCCCCAAACTACCATTCCTGCCAGGATGTCCCTTTTGTGTTCATCAAAACAGGCCCAGGTTTCACACTAAGTGAGTATAAATACATTTGGAAACTATATTATTAACTATATGTATAATATGTACTGTGTTAAAGTGTCATTTTGTGTCATTTTGGTTGGTGGTGTGCCCCAGGATTTTGTAAATGTAAAAAATGTGCCGCGGCTCAAAAAAGGTTGAAAATCACTGATGTAGACAATTCTGTTCTTCCTGTTGACTAACATGGATAGATATAAAATATAATTGGTAGCATTTTATAATGGGATAAATTATTTTTCTATGTTTGTTTGAGCGACAGTATATAATAATATATGTTAGCATTCCACACTGGGCTAACCAATGTTAGAATGCCAAACTTCAAACAGAGTGTATGTGGCAGTGGTGGTTGTTCAATCAATAACGCAATAACACAGACCAATATGCTAGAATATAAATATTATTCACAATGTATACAATAGACTAACCACCATATAAATATTAATGTATACAATAGACTAACCAGCACATACATATCCAAGCATTAATATTACCCAGTTCTACCTAATATCATAATATAATACATCAGGGGTCTTCAAACTTGGCAACTTTAAGACTTCTGGACTTCAACTCCCAAAATTCTCCAGCCACAACACCTGGCTGGAGAATTCTGGGAGTTGAAGTCCACAAATCTTAAAGTTGCTAAGTTTGAAGACCTCTGTAATACATGGACCATTATAAAGCACACAGCAAGTACATAGACCATTTAGCACACAGCAATATATTATATTATAAGCAGTACTAAGCACACAGGTATATCTTAGCACACAGCAATATATTATATTATTAGCACACAGCAATATTAAGCACACACTAAACTTAGCACACAGCAATAGCAAGCATTAGCTAGACTAACCGCAATAGCCATCAACAACTAACAATCCATTACAATTAAAATACACTCAATAAAGAGCAACACATCTGTCTCCCTTCCATGGCTAATTGCAGCCCTAGCCCTTAAAGTAACATTATACTATTTCCTCCAAACATACATTTCTGGTTAGTTCATATATTGACAAACCCAACCGTTGCAGTACATATTACTTACAATATATATGTTATTCCCATTTCCATTGATTATACTGGGATATTCTGTTCAGTATTGGATCTAACTTGCAACCATCCTACTTCATTTCTGCTTTAATTGGTGATGTGCCAGTTAATTCTAAAACAGTCTTGGTTACATTGGAGGGCACACCCTACAACTCTGTCTCCGAGCTGCATAGGTTGCTAGTTAGAATCTAGGTGCAATTCAAGTGCTGGTTTTGATCTTTAAAAGCCTACATGGCATGGGACCAGATTACTTGAAGAATCTGTCCAATTATTTTTACTCATTCATCAGATCAGGCAAGAGAGGTATGGTCCGTGTCCCATCTCCAAAAGAGCTCTGGTAAGACTTCAGTGGCATGCTTTCTGTTATTCCTTTGCCTTCTGGAAGATCATTCTCCCTGAGAAAAGATCAGCTCCATCTCTATTAGACTTCCAGAAAAGTGGTCTCCAACTTTGGTAACTTTAAGACTTGTGGAATTCAAAGCTGGCCGTGGAATTCTGAAAGTTGAGGTCAGCAGGTCTTAAAGTTGCCAAGGTTGGAGACCACCATTCCAGAAGGCCATAAAATATGGGTTTACCTTTGTGGATCCAAGGAAAACTTTTTTGTTACAAGTTATAAGCCTGTAACAATCTTGTACCTGTTATCTGCAATCATTGGGAAACTCTAAATAAACTTTTTGAAATTACCAAATCCCTGTTGAATGGTTGCAACACATGGTTCACTCCACATATTAATAATTCTTTGCATTTTATAGATGAAGAATTATTATTAATACATCCATGGCTTTCCCAAGATTACTCAGCAGGGAAAGTAAATTTTTCGTTTGGCTACACATTTGGAACTTTAAGAACATGTAAAATTGTTACCACGATAGGCACCACAAGTTATACAGCCCATTAACAAGAAGAAAACTGATTTCAAGGATCATCTTTATTGTTCCAGTAGGAATTTTATGGGGCTCAGATAAATAAGATGCTGGCGGTGATAATTTGTTTTGCTAATTTTTGCAATCATTTTTAAGAAGTTAAAATAATTAATATTGTAAAAATCAGATGTATATAGCATGTTACAAGAGAGCTGACTGGGACATAGTGAAGCTGTTGCATATTGTGTTGTCCTGCAATCTAATGACCAGGTTTAACTCCTACGTACATTCAAAACCTACATATACTGCTCAAATAAATAAAGAGAACACTCAAATAACACATCCTAGATCTGAATGAATGAAATATTCTCATTGAATACTTTGTTCTGTACAAAGTTGAATGTGTACAACAGCATGTGAAATTGATTGTCAATCAGTGTTGCTTCCTAAGTGGACAGTTTGATTTCACAGAAATTTGATTTACTTGGAGTTATATTATGTTGTTTAAGAGTTCCCTTTATTTTTTTATTTTTTTTTATAAAATTTATTGAAATTTTCATAAAAAGACAAAACCAACAAACATACATTTAACATAGATTTGGGGTTGCGATACCCCTACTTATTTTAGAAGTTAAATTTCCATAGAAAAAAAGAATACCTTTTGAATACTTTAAATCAACTTAATACTTTAAATGAAAAGAAGAAACTATATTTAATCTTATATACAAAAACTTTCGTTTATAACCTAGGTAAAACACAAAATATAAGTCATTCGTTCTTCTTTTTCTTATTTATCCATATGTACACTTTATTCCATACTACATACAATTCTGATTCTACTTGGTCTTTTAACCGTCTTGTCATCATATCCATTTCAGCGCAATCTAGTATTTTCTTGATAACCTCTTCTTCTTTGGGGATATTTTCCCCTTTCCAGTTTTGCGTGTAAGAGTTTCCTTTATTTTTATTTTATTTTTTTGAGCAGTGTATATCCCCTACCATACATACCCAGGCTCCTATACATACCCATAATTCTACCCAGCACAACTTTTCTTTATTCCTTACTAAACAGTGAAATTGACAAGCTACTTTCTAGAAATCTAACATTGTCCTTTCTTTAAGTTAAATTCGGGGAAAAATAAGTTTAAGCTTCCAGACTAAAGAAGTCAGCTTCTGGTAGATGACCTCTCCCCCTACCGCCAAGGTTCCCTGGGGTATCCAAATGCAATACATGTTTTCTCCATTACAAATATATGAGTATTACTCTGTTTCTCCACCTTTCCCTCAAACAAAGAGGTTATGGAAGCATTAGTAGGAATGGACCAAGCTCAGCTTCATTTAGTATCTGGAAAAGGCAGCCTGCCATTAACTGTAAGTGCTACAAATAGCTGAGGCATTTTTAGCATGCAGACATAATTTAAAATGCAAGGATTCCATCAGGAACTATTTCTGAGGTTGGAAAAACAAGAAGTGTATTTGCTATACATTTCTGCTGTTGTGGCTACATCTCAGTTTAGCGAGCCGACTGGAAGGATTGCAGTAAAATGTGGTTAAATTACACTTCCACTTAATTAAGAGATTAAGGCCCTAAGCATTTTTCTCATGTGGGTTTATTACAAGATAAAGTGAATGAAACAAGAATAGAGCTAAAATGACTGGTTGGGATATGAAGCATACCATAGTAACTAGACTATTAATAAATCAATTAACAAGAATTGTGTTCTGTCTGGGTTACTCCGGAAGCTATGACCAACCCAAACAGATAAGCCAGACACACCGGTTGAATCCAAACACAGTTTTATAATGGTAAAGAGAAAAGAAGCCAACAGAAAATGTCCTTACAAGTCAGGAAAGCACTGGAACTCCAAGTAGATACACAAAGCCATACATAAACACAGGATCCTCAATGCCAAACGAGGCTGTTGCTACCATACACCAACCTCCCACGGGTCTTCAAGACTGCTGGGCCACGAGCCAGGAACAAAACCGCTAAGAGAAAAGGCAGATAACAGCAACTCCACTTTGATAACACTCCACACTGCCGAAAGAGTTTGCCTGCCTTATAAACCCTTCCCTGCTAATGAGGACCACACCCCACACCCTGGTGTTCCTCATTCACCGCTGATAATATCTCTTCAGTTGATTCCTCCTTTGATCTATGCGTCTCTGTCGCATACTAATGATAGCTTGTGCTTCGTCATCCAATGACTCCAGAGAATCCAAGCTACTTGCTTGAGAGAGCCCCTCCCCAGGGCTCCCAGGCCTTTCTTCCTCGTCACTTTCCTGACCGTAATCTCTCTTGTCTGACTGCCAAGAACTCTCCTCTCCGCTCTCAGCCTCCCCCGGGCATGGAGCCAGCAGAGACGCAGTTGGTCTTTCATCTGACTCAGGCTGAGCCACAACAGAATTGAAACTTACAAACTCATTGACACTAACATCCTCACTACTACTGTCAGAAAGAATACAATTAAAAGAATTACATTTTCTTTTCTTTTTTCCTGCTGAACAAACAAGACTTTCATAAATACAGTGATACCTCATCTTACAAACCCCTCATCATACAAACTTTTCGAGATACAAACCCAGGGTTTAAGATTTTTTTGCCTCTTCTTCCAAACTATTTTTACCTTACAAACCCAAGCCGCCGCCACTGGGATGCCCCCCTTCCGGACTTCTGTTGCCAGCAAAGCGCCCATTTTTGCGCTAATGGGATTCCCCTGAGGCTCTCCTCCATGGGAAACACCACCTCCGGACTTCCATGTTTTTGCGATGCTGCGGGGGAATCCCAGCAGTGCAAAAACAGGTGCTTCGCTGGCAACAGAAGTCCAGAGGTGGGGTTTCCCAGCGAGGGGAGCCTCAGTGAAATCGCAGCATCACAAAAACACAGAAGTCCGGAGGTGGGGTTTCGAGGACTTCCGTGTTTTTGCGATGCTGCAATGGCTCCGGACTTCCGTTGCCAGCAAAGCACCCATTTTTGCACTGCTGCGATTCCCCTGCTGGAATTCCCCTGCAGCATCACAAAAACATGGAAGTCCTGAGGTGGGGTTTCCCATGGAGGGGAGCCTCAGGGGAATCCCAGCAGTGCAAAAATGGGCGCTTCAGCTGGCAAAAGAGGTGAGTTTTGGGCTTGCACGCATTCATCGCTTTTCCATTGCTTCAATGTTTCGTCTTACAAACTTTTCACCTTACAAACCTCGGCCCAGAACCAATTAAGTTTGTAAGACGAGGTATCACTGTATTTGAGCTTATATATTACTTTTATACATATGATTTCCTATTGCTTTGGTTTACATTTTTCAGAACCTCCCTTTTTATCGAAGTGCTAATTAATTAATGGAGAATCACATTTTTTTGCTGTAGTATCCAGTATAGCACTCTGTGGTCCTTCAGCTATAGTGGATTTCCATCAGTACTACAAAGCTAATGACATGAGATCATGACCATTGTTGTCCCAAACATCTGGAGAACATCAGGTTGCTTTTTCCAATTTCAAGATGGTATGGTAATTCCTTTGGTAAGCAGCATCTTGGAAGTTTGAAATAGTCAAATACACATTGGAATGAAGCATTGTTGTTTCCCTAAAGTAGAGGTACTTGAGGAATTTGGATAGTCTGGATCTGGAGGTTGGATGAGCCTGTCAATGTGATTTTTTTTAATATGGCCATTGCTATATGAATTTTGATTTGATTGTCTTTAAGCACCATTATTTTCTTATGGAATTGTTTTGTTATTGTTTGTTGTTCTCATTTGTTGTTGATGTTAAACATATTTTTAACTCACCAAATTGCAATTAGTAGAGGTAGGCAATTATATACATCAATATAATAAGTAAAATATTAAATAACTTGATTGAATAAATTATAGTGAATTTTGATAGGATCTGACTTGATATGTGTTTTTGCCTCCACATCAGAGGTGGGTTCCTGCCGGTTCGGACTGGTTCTATAGAACCGGTAGTAAAAATAGGGACTGGTTCTCTGAACCCGCAGTAATGGCAGCCTGGCCACACCCCCGAGCCAGTTCCACTCTCCCCTCCACACTGGTTCCGCTCACTCCTGTCCATGCACCCGGTCACCGGTCACTCACTCACTTCCCCTCTCCCTGCCAGTGAGCGCCTCCTGGAGCCACTGGCATTTCATGCAGATGCTGCGCTGGCTATTATTATTATTATTATTATTATTATTATTATTATTATTATTATTATTATTATTAATTAGATTTGTATGCCACCCCTCTCCATAGACTCGGGGTGGCTCACAACAGTAATAGTACAATATATAACAAATCTAATAATTAAAAGTCACTAAAAACCCCTTATTAAAAAGAAACATACACATAAACATACCATGCATAAATTGTATAGGCTCAGGGAAGATGTCTCAGTTCCCCCATGCCTGGCGGCAGAGGTGGGTTTTAAGAAGTTCACGAAAGGCAAGGAGGGTGGGGGCAGTTCTAATCTCCGGGAGGAGCTGGTTCCAGAGGGTCAGGGCCACCACAGAGAAGGCTCTTCCCCTGGGTCCCGCCAGACGACATTGTTTAGTGAATGGGACCTGGAGAAGGCCAACTCTGTGGGACCTAACTGGTCGCTGGGATTCGTGCGGCAGAAGGCGGTCCCGGAGATATTCTGATAGGGCCAGCAGCAGCCCTCTCCTGTCTTTCTCCAGCTGGGCAGAAAAGAAAGGAGGGGGATTTCACAAACAAAAGAGAATTCTGTCTTTTGTTTGTGAAATCCCCCTCCTTTTTTTCTGCCTTTTGGCACTGGAGCCAAAGGTAAAGGAAACTGGTGGAGAGAAGAAAAAGAAGGTAGGAACGGGGGAAGGGCAATTTGTTCATTGTTTAACTCTGTAGCAACATCCTTCCCAGCTACTGCTTTCTCTGTTCAGCAGCAGAGCTTCTTCCTTTTTTTTAAGGTTAGTCCCCTTCTTCCTGGAAAAAATTTGGGAGAGGGTTTATACTTGGTTGAATAAAAGAAATGCTTAATGAATAAATAGAGAAATGTAACAGATATTTTTTACTTCTCTGAATTGATCTAATCAATAATAGTTTTTTCCCTTTTGTATTATGAAGACTTCTATTTTGAGCGGAGCGATTGTAGCTCCTTTTTATGTTATGTGTTTTGTTTGTGATGTTTGTCTTTTGAAAAACAATAAAAATATTTTTTTTAAAGAGAGAGAAGAGTGGTGGCAGAAAGAGAAAAAGAAGGCAGGATGGTGGGGGTGGGGTGAGCATGGGGCATCTTAGTTGCTGCTTCCTTGGGTCCCATCAACTTTTCAGTCCCAGAAACTGGCTGAAAAATTCGAGACAGACTGTGGAAACTTCACACTTGACCTCAAGGATCTTGCCCTGTGTGCCTCTCCATTCTTCCTCCATACTCTGGGTCCTTGGCTTCCAAATGAGATGCAAAAGTTTCCACAGTCTGTGTTGATTTGGGAAGCCATGTCATCTGCTCTTGTTGGTCCAATGTGCTTCACTAAATCCATGGTGAACACAGCCATCTACAGGGAGATTTTGGAGCATTTCATGCTTCCAGCTGCATACGAGCTTTATGGAGATGGTGACTTAAATTTTCCAGAAGGACTTGTCACTTGCTCACAATGCTAAAAGCACCAAAACCTGCTTCAATGACCATGGGATTACTGTCCTTGATTGGCCAGCAAACTCGCCTGACCCCATAAAGAATCTACTACCATGCTTGGTGGACATGCCCAAAAGCAAAAGAATACTGGAATTTAATAGAAAAATGGCTAAAAGAGATAACCCAGCAAGAAATTAAGAAAACACCAGAATTCTTTTTATTAGGCATTTCAAATAAGAAATACAAAAAATACATATATTATTTAATAATCCACATTTTAGTAGCAACTAGGATAGCTTTTGCTCAAAAATGGAAAGACTTTGAGACCCCAAAAGAAACAGATATATTTAAGAAAGTCTTATAATGCGCTGAGCTTGACATGATGACGAGAAGGTTGAAAAATCAAGAAGAATCAGAATTTTATGAGATTTGGCAAAAGGTATATCTGGTGGGATACAAAGAAACAGAGATAACCTTATTTTTACACTATTTTAAATATATTTGTACCTAGTAGTATATTGTATTAGACAGTGATTATTTACAATATAAAGATAAACTCCTTCTTTCCTCTTCTACCATTTCTCTCTTTTTTCTTCATAGTTCATTTTAAGTTATAATCTTAAAATTTCTATATATTTTTAAATGTTTTAGATGTGTTTTTACTTATTATCTTACAATTGATATATCTACGTATTTTATAAACAATGATAGAGTTAGGTTTTTTTTCTTTTTTACTTATTATAAATATAAATATTGTTTTGTCTGTCTTTGCAATTTAATAAAAAATATTTTTTTTATAAAAAAAGGAATCTATGGGGCATTGCTAAGAGAAAAATGAGAGACATGAGACTGAACAATGCAAAAGAACTGAAGGCTGCTATTGAAGCATCCCGGTCTTCCATAACACGTCAGCAGTGCCACAGGCTGATAGCGTCCATGCCACGTCACATTGAGGCAGTAATTGCTGCAAAAGGAGCTCAAACAAAGTACTGAATACATATGCATGCTTATACTTTTCAGAGGTTCGATATTGTTCTATGTACAATCCTTGTTTTATTGATCGCATGTAATATTCTGATTTCCTGAGATGGGCGATTTCGGGTTTTCATGAGCTGTACCCCATAATCATCACAATTATGACAAATCATGGCTTGAATTATCTTGCCTTGTATGTTATGAATATCTCTCATATATTAAGTTTTACCTTTGAAGTTACATTACTGAAATAAATGAACATTTGCACGATATTCTAATTTTTCGAGTTTCATCTATGTGTGTGTTTATTTCGTAGTTATCAAATGGCAGGATAGAACCGTGATTTTTGATGTAACTTCCTCTCTGTTCTGCCGAAAATTCAAGGGTACAAATTTCAGACACACACACGTTTGAAAATTCAAAACAATGTTCTTTATCACAAAAGTCAAAATAAACTAAGCACTCTTTTTGTATTGCAAAGAGCACTCATCCCAAAACAACTGGGTAGTCTGTACAATTAACCTTAAGCAGTCATTAAGTACTTAGCTAGCAGCTGTGAAGAAACTTCACACCCCTTCTTCTTCCAACAAAGTGAGACACACACACACACACACACACGTTGCTCTGCTTTGTTTTCAAAGGCGTGAAAAATCAACAAACAAAGTCCAGTCACCAGCAACACAGGATTCCGGATGAACTGCGATCAGATACTCTTCCACAACGGCCAAACCCGCATGCTGCTATTTATAGCAGCAGCCCTAATTACTGGAGCCCCACCCAAACACAGGTGGCCGCTCTTATCTCCTGTAATATGTCCTTACTTGGTCTCTTCTATGCATAATTCTGTGCTTGCGTGGATCCAAAACGTCTTCATCCGAATCAATGGAAGATAAGGGAGATTGACTGCCTGGGCTGTGTGCCAAGCCCCCCCTCTGCCGAGTCACTCCCACCTTCTTCTTCGTCCGAGGAAACTAAACTCTGAACTGACTCTGTCGGCAATAAAACAGGCCTGTGACATGTTGAAGTTTCCCCTGCATCCACCTCCACATTCCCTGGGGCAGGAGCTGAGCCAGAGCCAACCACAACACTCTCCCCTTCGTCTTTTTCTCCCTGAATGAGAAATGGAGATTGAGACAGCAAAACCATTGGGAGGGCCTTAATGCATCCAATGCAGTCAGGCATAGCAGGAAAACCATTGTGACATGAAGAGCTCACAGTAGCATTTGCAGACTTTTTTCACACATTGCTGAAAGAAACAAGTGCCCATTTTTGGGCAAGGTCTAGACAAAAAGTCTGTGTAGTTAGAAGCCTAAGTTAATTACATAGCTGTTGCCAATTGGATGGCTGTTTATGTGTCTGCTAAATCCAACATCATATAATTGATGCATGTGAAATAATTTTGTTCAACCTGAGACCTGGCAATTATTTATTTTCATCCATACTAAGTAGCAGTGTTCCCTCTAATTTTTTCCCGGTGTGGGCAGAAAGGTATAGTGTCTGAGCAGCAGTCCTTTTGGGACTGGGCGGCATAGAAGTCTAAATAAATAAATAAATAAAGTGTGAGCGCACACTATCAGGCGTACGCGAGTTCTGACATCCATAATTCGCTCCCCCTCCTTTCTCTTTCCTCCTTCCTCTCTCATCTCTTTCCTTTCTCTCCCTCCCTTTCTCTTTCCGTTCTCTCCCTCCCTCTTCCTCTCTATCCTTTATATATGTCTCTTTCTTTCTCCCTCCATCATTCCCTCTTTTTCTCCCTCCCTTTCTCTCCCTCCCTCTTTCTCTCTATCCTTTCTATATGTCACTCTTTCTCTCCCTCCTTCATTCCCCTCCCTCTTTCTATCCTTTATATCTCTCACTCTTTCTTTGTTTCTCTTCCTTCTTCATTCCCTCTATCTCTCCCTCCTTTTCTCTCTCTTTCCTTTCTCTCCCTCCCTCTCTCTCTATCCTTTATACATCTCTCTTTCTCTCCCTCCTTCATTCCCTCTTTCTCTCTATCCTTTATATCTCTCTCTTTCTTTCTCTCCCTCTTTCATTCCCTCTTTGTCATCGAGTTGGTGGCATGGGCTGTGGATTCACACACCCCCCCCGCACGGACGAACATCAGGCTGGTGGCGTGGCCGGCGGATTCGCGCCTCCCCCCACATGGATGGACATCGGGCTGGCGGCAGTGCCGGCGGATTCGCCCCCCCTGCACGTACGGACATTGGGCTGGCGGGGTGACCGGCGGATTGCCCCCCCCCAGCACGTACAGACATCGGGTTGGTGGTGGGCAGCCAGCTTTGCTGACGCCGGGCAGCAAAGCTGGCTTTCCGGGAAAACAGCGCACTTTTCAAATTCGGGCTGGCGTGGCACAAACACTTCTATAGGACTCACTCGCCTCGCTGAGGCCGTGCCGAGGCCCGCTCGCCTCATGGAGCCCCACTCCGCCTCGGCCTCCTCCGCCGCCCGGCTGGGCTGCCTGCGGGACTCGCACAGAAAAGCAGCGAATTTGAAAAGCGCGCTGCTTTCACAGAAAGCCGGCTTTGCTGGCCGGCGTCAGCAAAGCTGGCTGCCAGCCGCCAGCCCAATGTCCGTACATGCTAGGGGGGAGCAATCCGCCGGCCACCCCACCAGCCCAATGTCCGTACGTGCCGGGGGGGAATCTGCCGGCACTGCCGCCAGCCCGATGTCCATCCGTGTGGGGCTGGGGTGAATCCGCCGGCCATGCCAGCAGCCTGATGTCCGTCCATGCGGGGGCCCCCGAATCCGTCGATGAGAAAGAGGGAATGAAGGAGAGAGAGAAAGAAAGAAAGAGAGGCCCCCCGCACGGACGGATATCAGGCTGGTGGCGTGGCCGGCGGATTCGCGCCTCCCCCCACATGGATGGACATCGGGCTGGCGGCAGTGCCGGCGGATTCGCCCCCCCCCCCCTGCACGTACGGACATTGGGCTGGCGGGGTGACCGGCGGATTGCCCCCCCCCCCAGCACGTACAGACATCGGGTTGGTGGTGGGCAGCCAGCTTTGCTGACGCCGGCCAGCAAAGCTGGCTTTCCGGGAAAACAGCGCACTTTTCAAATTCGGGCTGGCGTGGCACAAACACTTCTATAGGACTCACTCGCCTCGCTGAGGCCGTGCCGAGGCCCGCTCACCTCATGGAGCCCCACTCCGCCTCGGCCTCCTCCGCCGCCCGGCTGGGCTGCCTGCGGAACTCGCACAGAAAAGCAGCGAATTTGAAAAGCGCGCTGCTTTCACAGAAAGCCGGCTTTGCAGGCCGGCATCAGCAAAGCTGGCTGCCAGCCGCCAGCCCGATGTCCGTACATGCTAGGGGGGAGCAATCCGCCGGCCACCCCACCAGCCCAATGTCCGTACGGACGGATATCAGGCTGGCGGTGTGGCTGGTGGATTCGCCCCGCACGGACGGACATCAGGCTGGCGGCGTGGCCGGCGGATTCACACACTCCCCGCTCGGACGGACATCAGGCTGGCAGCGTGGCTGGCGGATTCGTCCCCCCCCCCTGCACGGACGGACATCAGGCTGGCGGCGTGGCTGGCGGATTCGTCCCCCCCCCCCTGCACGGACGGACATCAGGCTGGCGGCGTGGCTGGCGGATTCGTCCCCCCCCCCTGCACGGACGGACATCAGGCTGGCGGCGTGGCTGGCGGATTCGTCCCCCCCCCCTGCACGGACGGACATCAGGCTGGCGGCGTGGCTGGCGGATTCGTCCCCCCCCCTGCACGGACGGACATCAGGCTGGCGGCGTGGCTGGCGGATTCGTCCCCCCCTGCACGGACGGACATCAGGCTGGCGGCGTGGCTTGCGGATTGGCTCCCCCCCCCCCCCGCACGCATGGACATCAGGCTGGTGGCGTGGATGGTGGATTCACCCCCACACACACATGGACGGACATCAGGCTGGCACATTCGGGGGGGCCCCACACACACGGACAGACATCGGGCTGGCGGGCAGCCAGCTTTGCTGACGGGTGCAGGGTTCAAGCCCTGTGCTGGCCAGCAAAGCCGACTTTCCGGGAAAGCAGTGCGCTTTTCAAATGCGCTGCTTTCCTACACCTTTTACCTGGGCAGGGTGGGGAGGCGGCCACCTTCTCCCCCCCCTGCCCAGGAAAGAGGTGCAGGAAAGCAGCGCATTTGAAAAGCACACTGCTTTCCCGGAAAGCCGGCTTTGCTGGCCGGCATGCCCTCCCCTTGGCTCTGCCTCCCGCTGCCGCCACGCAGCTCACCTCAGAAGCCTTGACGCTTTGCTGGCCTGCACGGCGTGGGGGAGGAGGCGGAGGAGGCCGATTCTGGGCCCGTTGCCCCTGGCTCCAGGGGGCAGCTCCCAGCACGGCGGCTGGGAAGGAGGCCAACGCCTCCTCCGACACCGAAGGGAAGCGGAAGGGCGTGGGAGGAGATGGGTGCGGCCGACGGCAGAGCCCAGGAAGCCGGGGCTTTCTCTCCCACCAACAGCTTGGGAGGGGCGGATCAGCTGTCGGTCGGGGAGAAACCCGCTGCGCGCCAGCTTGGAAAACTCTGCGCTGTCCTTAAAATTTGCCTGCGCTATAGCGCGCTGCGCAGCTTACAGGGAACTATGCTAAGTAGTAGTCCTATCAAACCATTTGCTTCATTTTCTTTCTTTTCATAATAATAAAGACTTCCCATTTTCAATGGCTTGCAACATTTGTTCTGTATGTTTTTGCATTATTATTTTTCCTTCCTATTGCCTTCATAGACACAGAGAGAGAGAGGGAGGGAGGGAGGGAGAGAGAGAAAGAGAAAGAGAGAAATTCCCTGAAAATAAGATTGTCTTATATTTTTTTGAACCCTGAAATAAGTTCTTGACTTATTGTCATGCACTCAAAAGCCCTATTGGGTTTATTATCAGGGGATGTCTTATTTTGGGGAAAACACACATCCTTCATAATCTACTATTACTACTAGTTTTTTCTCATCATTCCTATCACCCATTTCCTCCCACTTATGACTGTATGACTGTAACTTGTTGCTTGTAAGCTTGTTTGACCCCTATGACAATATTTAAGTGTTGTACCTCATGATTCTTAACAAATATATCTTTTCTTTTATGTACACTGAGAGCATATGAACCAAAGACAAATTTCTATTCTATTCTATTCTATTCTATTCTATTCTTTTCATAGTGTACTATATAATCACTGACCATACTATCATTTTATCTTATTTATTGACTGTGATGACCAGATGGTTTGCTGATGAAGTCATGATTGTAATTCTGATGTGAAGTCTTCATAACATTTGTTAATAAACACATGAAGGTAATTTGTGGGTTTAAAACAAAACCGGAGCAAAGTTGGTTTAGGAATTTGGAGAAACAAAGCAAGATCAGGAAGAAAGAGAAGCCATGTGAACAACAGAAAATCAATACATGGTATTGATGAAGAGGTTGTGGGATTTATCCTTTTTAGTAGATGTGAATATTATGCTCTGAATAACTATTATAAAATGCAGCCCTCATTAAGTTGACTTTAGTGAAATCCAACTAAATACAAAGTCCGTATTTGGGGCATGACACTGTTTGGAGTGCTTTTCTCTCCTTTCTGTATTTATTTTATTATGAAACATTTAAGCCACTTTGAGCATAGGGATGTTGAGAAACATCCCCAACCAGGCAGGGAGGAGAACTCAAATAGGGAATTAGCACTGAATTGTTGTGTAGTCACAAGAGGTCCAGGACTGACCACACCCTTCCAAGTTCTATGGAACCTTATATATCTATTCCCAAGGAGAAGCAAACAATATGGGATTTGTTTGTTTATTTATTTGTTTGTTTGCTTTGTCAAGTACATATTGGTAGTATGCAAAGATATAATAATATTCATATATATGATACTAGTAAAAAAGAAACATTAGGACAGGGAACAGAAGGCACTCTGGTACACTTATGCATGCTTCTTACTGACCTCTTAGAAATCGGGAGAAGTCAACAGATAGTCCAAGAGCAAAGTTTTGTGGTTTAGGTGATGATACTACAGAGTCTAGTAGTGAGTTCCATGCACCAACTACTCGGTTACTAAAGTCGTATTTCCTGCACTCGAGTTTAAAGCAGTTTACATTAAGTTTGTATCTGTTGTGTGCTTGTGTGTTGTTTTGGTTGAAGTTGAAGTAGTTGCTGACAGAAAGGGCATTGTAGCAGATGATTTTATGAGCTATGCTTAGGTCATGTTTAAGGTGACATAGTTCTAAACTTTCTAAACCTAGGATTGAAAGTCTAGTTGCGTAGAGTATTCTGTTGCGAGTGGAGGAGTGGAGGGCTCTTCTGGTAAAGTATCTCTGGACATTTTCTAGAGTGTTTATGTCCAAAATGTGGTGTGGATTCCTGTATTACAGGCAGAAGACAGTAAAATTGACTCTACACGTGAGGATCTAGGTTGTTTGTGCCTGACAATATTCATGTAGAGTTAACCTAAGCAAATCATGCATGGGTCTTAGCATTTTTGAAGGACATATTTTGTCTTTGCTGTGTAAAGCCAGTTCTACATGAATAAAATAAACTATTCTATTATAGATAGAATTAACTAGAGCTAGATAGCAAAACTGCTGAATTTCAGGCTAAATCGCCTTTTTTTAAAAAAAAATCTATAAACCAAAGAATTCTAGATTTAAGAGGCTCCATTGTTTCCAGCTGTTTGACAGAGGAGGCCATGCTTTTCAGGAACGTGATCCCAGGACTCTCGTTCACTTATTTTATTTCTGCTCTGATCCAGTCTTCCTGCTTGAGAAAGGACAAGGCACCACAGAAGTATCTGCTTTACTCTTTAAGGAATATTTATTTTATTATTTTATTTATTTATTACTTAGATTTGTATGCCGCCCCTCTCCGAAAAGTAAATTGTTTCCTTTTGATGCCCAGAGCTGCAGGGGTGTCTCATGAATGAAAAACAAAACTCGTACGGTAGATTCTGAATTACACTTCTGGCTGTTTTCAAAAAGACACTTCTATTTTAAGTTGATTTTGTGTGCCAGTTTTAACTCCGGTTCCCAAATTCCTGTGGAGAAATCTCACTCTGTCATTATGGCAAGCAGTTTATTCCTGAAATAATTCAGGATGATGAAAGCAAAATCCTCATTCCCTCTATTTATTTGCAGCATAGAAGTGTTGCAGCATTTTTAGCATAATGCTTCAAGATCTTTATCACTATGTGACATTCCCAGTGTAGAGACTCAGTTTTTGTCAAAGAGCAGGGTCCTTCAAGACCAAGATCAGGTTTAAACTATTACCTGAATTGGCCAAACTCAAACAAACAAATACAGGTAGTCCTCAACTTACAACAGTTCATTGAGTGATTTTTCAAAGTTACAATGGCACTGAAAAAAGTGACAAGTGATCAAAATTTGGATGCTTGGCAACTTGTTCATATTTATGATGGTTACAGAGCCCAGGGTCATGTGGTTACCTTTCGTGGCCTTCTGACAAATGAATTCAATGGGAAAACCAGATTCACTTAACAAACATTTTGCTAATTTAACAACTGCAATGATTCAATTAACAAATGTGGCCAAAAAAACCATAAAATGGAGCAAAACTCATTTAACAAATTATTCACTGAGCAATATAAATTTTAGGCTCAATTGTAATTGTAAATTGAGGACTTCCTGTACAGACAATTGGGTTTGCAGTTTAGAAAGAAACATTTCCCAAATTCTTTCAGTAATTTAAATATAATTCTAAGAAGGAACAAATCTCAAAAAAATGGCCTCCCCATTCCCCCAGAGGCTCTGCGAAAGCCAAAAATGCCCTCCCAGAGCCTCTGTGCAAGCTGAAAATCAGCTGGCCAATGTGCACTTGCATGCTGGAGCTGAGCTAAGGCAACAGCTCATGTGCTGGCAGATATGGCTCCATGTGCCACCTGTGGCACCCGTGCCATAGGTTTGCCATCACTGCTATAGATCATTAATAATGATCTATAAGGAAATTACAAATAAGGAGATTAAGAAGACTCCAGAATGTTTCTTATTAGGTATCACTGATACAAAATATAAAAAAGAAATATATTATTTAATAATCCACATATCAGTAGCGGCAAGAATTGCATTTGCGCAAAAATGGAAAGAAAGTGAAATTCCAAAAGACGAAGAAGTTCTTAACCCTGCTGTTCTGTTCGGGTCGTATGCGACCCGAAGCCAAGTTTGAGTCCCTGTAAAAAATTTTCCCTGCATATCTGAAACTTGAAATTTCATGACTTTTCATCATTTCAGGGGTTCTCTCTATGAGAATTTTTTTGGGGGGGTGGGGGGCTTAGTTTTTGCTGAGCAAAAAAAGTTCCTAATGTTATGTTCGGGTCACATACGACCCGGACCGAAAACACTTCATTTGAAGTGCTTATGTTTGGTCAATTTGAAAACTTTTTTCACTTGGAAAGTAGTCTGAACATTTCTGCACACAATGATATGAAAATTGAAATGAAAAAATTAATCCTTATTGGTTTATTTTGCACATAAATGTGCCGCCCCCCCCCCCCCGTTTTTGTGATTTTTTTTCAATTTATAGATAGTTTTGCTTGCAAAATCCATTCTATTTTACTGGAGTTGGTGTGGGATTGGTAGCTTGAACATTTCTGAATATAAGAAAAATATAAAGGAACTGAAAAAAATGATTCTTACTGGTTTTTTAACATCAGAAATAAGGCCTCCCCCCCCCCCTCGGCTGCTTGCAATCATTTTCACTTTTTATTTTTTTATGCTCCAAATCCGAAATATTCTTTAAAATCTTAGGCATTCATTTACTCAATTTAACAATGCTGGTCATCAAAAAATATTTTTGGGGTGGTGGCTAATTGTTTTCTGGGCAAAAAAAAATCATAACTTCAAATCTGTTTCTGTTCGTATATGACAGGACCAAAAATATTTTTTTTAGGTACTTGAATTTAATCTTTTTGAAAACTTTTTCAACTGGAAAACTAGTTTGAACATTTATGAACATAATGATATGAAAATTGAACTGTAAAAATTGAGACTTATATTTTTATTTTGATCAAAAAGCCCCTCCCCCCATCCTTTCTGAATTTCGTGTCAATTTATATTTTTTAAGGCTACAAATCCCTAAGGAATTTTCCCCCAAAAGGTTTGATATACTAAATTGAACATTTCTGAACATGAGAAAAATATAAATGAACTGAAAAAAATGGTTCTTATTGGTTTATTTTTGCCACAAAAGGGCCACCCCCCCCGGCCTTGCTGTGTGCCATTATTGTCACTGTTTATACATATTTGTCTATAAATATTTGGAATATCCTTTTGAAAATCAACCACATTGTAGCCAGATAACTAATTTTATGAAAGAAATCCATTTTACTAAAAAAAAGTATGTAAGTTTGAAATTAACAGCATAATTTTTATATAAATTGAAATAAATTTATATGCAAAATAAACCAATATGCATCAATTTTTCCAGTTCAATTTTCATATCATTATGTTCAGAAATGTTCAAGCTACAAATCCCACACCAACTTTAGCAAAATAGAATGCATTCTGCTAGCAAAACTATCCATAAAGTAAAGACTATTTCACAAAAACGGGGGGAGGCACATTTATGTGCAAAATAAACCAATAAGGATTAATTTTTTCAGTTCAATTTTCATATCATTGTGTGCAGTAATGTTCAAGCTACCAATCCCACACCAACTTTAGTAAAATAGAATGCATTTTGCAAGCAAAACTATCCATAAATTGAAAAAAAAATCACAAAAACGGGGGGGGCAGCACATTTATGTGCAAAATAAACCAATAAGGATTAATTTTTTCATTTCAATTTTCATATCATTGTGTGCAGAAATGTTCAGACTACTTTCCAAGTGAAAAAAGTTTTCAAATTGACCAAACATAAGCACTTCAAATGAAGTGTTTTCTGTCCGGGTCGTATGTGACCCGAACATATCACTAGGAACTTTTTTCGAACAGAACACAAGAAAATTATGGAATGTGCAGAATTAGATATGATGACGAGAAGGTTAAATAATCAAATGGAAACAGAGTATTATAAAACTTGGGAGAAAGTAAATAATTGGTGGAATGTTAATAAAGATGATTAATGATACAAAAATAAATTATAGAATAGTTAAACTTACCAGGTTGAATATATTGTATACTGATATTTAACGGATAAGTTTTAGTTTTATTAATTGATTGAGATTGAGACGTAACGAAAATGCTGAACTGTATAGATTTTACATTACTAATATATTAAGAGACATGTTATTAACAACTTTTATCTTTCTGTATTGATCTAATTATAACTAGTTATTTTTTTCTGTATTAGAGGACTTCTATGCCTAGCGGAACAATGGTAGCTCCTTTACATGTTAAATGTTGTATGTCTTGTTTTGTCTCATATTTTAAAAAATCAATAAAAAATAATTATTATTATTTCAGTCTCCCTAGATGTTCAGACCCCATCACAGTTTACATGGGTATTTTGTCAATGAGATTCAGCAAAGTATGGTCTCAGCAATATGTCCTAACCTTGCTACAACATCCCTGCCTAATTAGCAAAAATATTTCAAAATATTCCATGAGTGGCAGTTGGGGATTTAAGAAAGTTTTGTCCTTTAATTTCCTTATCAAGTTATCACTGCCCTCAGACATATATCTTTTAGATAGTATAGATATAAATGGAGATGGATAGAGCTCAACTCAAAAAGACCTCAACTTTGTCTCAGATTGGTCTAACACCTGGCAACTTCAAATATCAACCAACAAATGCTCTACCCTCCACATCGGCAAAAAGAATCCAAACTTCGCATATGAACTGAATAAACAAATTCTCGCAGCCAACCCACACTCAGTAAAAGACTTTGGAATACTAATATCAAATGACCTAAGTGCTAAAGCCCACTGCAACAATATCGCCAAGAAGGCTTCCAGAGTTGTTAACCTGATCCTACGTAGCTTCTGCTCTGGCATTCTCTCACTACTGACTAGAGCCTACAAAACCTATGCCAGACCCATTCTCGAATACAGCTCATCTGTCCGAAACCCACACCACATCTCAGACATCAACACTCTTGAAAACGTCCAAAGATACTTCACCAGAAGAGCCCTTCACTCCTCCACTCGAAACAGAATACCTTACAAAAATAGACTAACTATCCTGGATCTTGAAAGCTTAGAACTGCGACGCCTAAAACACGATTTAAGTATTGCCCACAAGATCATATGCTGCAACGTCCTTCCTGTTGTGTCCAGAGCCTTGTATCCACCCCATATTCTTTGGGCGGGAGAATATTGTAATGTGATTGGTTGGCCGAGCCTGGCAGCCCGGGTATATATATAGCTGCCAGGCATGGCCATGTTGTCTGTTGTTTATTCTTGTAACCGTTAACCGTGTTAATAAAAGAACAGCAGCTTCAACAGCAACAACACAAGAGCACGCAACAGATTCAAACTTAACATCAACCACTCCAAACTTGACTGTAAAAAATATGACTTTAACAATCGAGTTGTCGAAGCGTGGAACTCATTGCCAGACTCAGTGGTGTCAGCCCCCAGCCCCCAACATTTCTCCCTAAGACTCTCCATGATTGACCTCTCCAGGTTCCTTAGAGGCCAGTAAGGGGCGTACATAAGTGCACTGATGTGCCTATCGTCCCCTGTCCAATCTTCTTTCCTTATCTCTTATATCACACTTTTTCTCTCCTTTCCTCCTACTTCTCTTCTTTCTTACTTTCTATCATTATATATATTACTCAATGTCTATTCTCTTTCATATGTATTGTATATTGGACAAAGAATAAATAAAAAAACAATAATAAAATAAATAGATGGAGAAAGGTATTATCTTTGGAGAAACAAAATGTTTCGTATATGTATCGCACACAACTATCCTTTGCATCATTGCTTAGTTACTTACCATAAGATTTATACAGTTTTTGGATTGATATATAGAGAAACAGGGAAAGTGGGGGAGAGAAATGGAGAGAGGGAGGGAAGGGGGAGAGAGGGAGGTTGAGATTTTCATTCTTAGGTCCGTTGTGGCATCTGCTGTGTTGCTGCTAAAACCATCATCACCAGCCAGGAAGAGGCCATTTAAGGGAGCTGCCAACTCAATCCCTCACATACTTCTAGCTTTTCCTCTTCTTTCCAGGCAAATTACGGAAAATAGGCCTATTGTTCTCCTGCAAAGAAATGTTTCTTATTTATTTAAATCAGGAAAATGCAGAGAAAGAACAGAACACCAAATAAAGAACAGTGTTATGGCCCATGAAAGGTTGGTGATTTTCAACAATGGAAGCATTAATACATTCAAACAGGATTAATATGGGAAATATTAGATACAAAGATATTTTATCAGAGAAGGTGGAATAGAAAAAGGAAACAAGAATGAGAAGAACAAGAGATTGATAGGGCTTGGTATACACAATTGCAAATACAAACAAGATATGAAAAAGATGCCAAATGATATGGCTTTTATTTGGAGAGGACAGAATTGGGTGAAATACTCACAGGAACAGAAGATCGGATGATTTAAAAAGTTGTACAGTTGTTTAATTTAGCATTAAATTAGAAGAAGAGCAAGTAAAAGAAACAATGATAGCATGGCCAGAAAACCTTTGCATACACGATATAGATGAATGGCAGCAACTATGGGAAAGAAATGATAAATTAACAATGGCAGCAGTATATAAAGAGAATTTGTATAAAATGTTTTATAGGTGGCATATGTCACCGGAAAGACTGGCAAAAATGTTCAAAAATAAATCATCCAAATGTGAAAATGCAGCCAGATACCAGGATCTCTCTCTCTCTCTCTCTCCCCCTACCTACCTACCTACCTAATCTATCTATCTATCTATCTATCTATCTATCTATCTATCTATCTATCTATCTATTTATCTATCTATTGTTAGAGTTGAAAGGGACCATGAAGGCCATCGAGTTCAACCCCCTGCTCAAGCAGGAACCCTATAGCACACCAGTCAAGTGGCAGTTCAATCTTCTCTTAAAAATGTCCAGAGTGTTGGAGTTCACAACGTCCGCTGGTAGGTTGTTCAATTGGTTGATCGCTCTGACCATCAGGAAGTTCCTCCTTATCTCCATATTGAATCTCTCCTTGGTCAGCTTCCAGCCTTGGTCATATTATCATATGTGGTGGACATGTGCAGAAGCAAAAAATTATTGGGCAAAAATTTGAATGTGATTAGAAAAGATGACACCGCAACATATTGACAAAGACAGAACTGTTTGTGTTGGATAATTGGTCAGAGAAACACAGAAAAGAAAATGTATATTTAATTATTCATGTCAATAGAAGCTAGAATTGCATTTGCGTAAAATTGGAAAAAGAGAAAAATCCCTAAAAAGGGAGAGATAGTTAAGAATATATTAGAATGTGCAGAAATGAATAGATTAACAATGGCAATTAAAGGAAAAGAAGAATGAGAGTATTACAATATATGGGAGTGTTTTTATCATTGGATAGAGAATGAATATAGATAAAAAGAGATATGAAATTAAATAAAGTAAGAAGGAAAATATTTTGATAGAAAATAAGTTAAATTGAAATTTAAAAGTAAAGTTGTATATATATATTTACAGTATATAAAGAATATTGTGGTAAATGTAAAAGATGTTGACACACAAATTTTGTACTCAGACCAATACACTGATTGATTGATTGATGATGTAATGTTTGTTGGGGAAATAATAAAAACTTTTTAAAAAAAGTTTGGGGATGAAAGTGGGATTGAGAATGGGGTGCTGACAATCTTTTTGCTTTCATCTTTATAATGCACAAGAACTGTAGTTCTCTGGACCAGTGTTTCCCAACCTTGGCAACTTGAAGATATTTGGACTTCAACTCCCAGAATTCCCCAGCTAGCATTTGCTGGCTGGGGAAATCTGGGAGTTGAAGTCCAAATATCTTCAAGTTGCCAAGGTTGGGAAACACTGCTCTGGACAATGCTCTCCATAGTCATTAAAACATTAAACTATCCTTTCTCAACCAAGTTCCAACCAAACTTGCTCAGCTAAAACCATCGGACTGTTTGGCTAGTGTACTTATTAGCTTGAAAACTGAGAATTATTGGAGTTGTAGTCCAGGAGCATGGGAAGGTTGAAGTTTGGGGAAGGCCGTCATTAAAAAGTTGTAAATGAGCAAAACAAATAATAAATTCTAAAATAAGCTCTTTGACTGCCATACTGATCTTTTATACCATCTATGTTTATGAGACAGAATTCTGACCTGATCGGGCAACTTCCAGTTTAAGGATAAAGAAGCATATTAAGAAGGCAGGGGGTTAAAATAACCCATCAACAACTTATTTTTGTCAGGAGGAGGAATAGCGGAGACCATACAGTGGTTATGTTCATGGGATGAGTGGGCCCATTCCTCATCTATCTAAAGACATCTGCATGATGTGATTTTTATGTAGCACACAGAAATGTGTGAAAAATCCTATAAAGAATCTTAATTTTCATGGGGATCCATAATGTTGAAAACAGCTACTGAATCCACCTCCTCACCTGTTGTGGTTGGCTCTGACCCAGCTCCTGCCCCAGGGAATGGGGAGGTGGATGCAGGGGAAACTTCAACATGTCACAGGCCTGTGTTATTGCCGATAGAATCAGATCAGAGTTTAGTTTCCTCAGACGAAGAAAAAGGCGGGAGTGACTCGGCAGAGGAGGGCTTGGCACACAGCCAAGGCAGTCAATCTTCCTTATCTTCTAGAGCTTCAGATGATGATATGTTGGACCCAAGCAAGCGCAGGATTATGCGTAGAAGAGACCAAGTAAGAACATATTACAGGAAATAAGGGAGGCCACCTATGTTTGGGTGGGGCTCCAGTAATTAGGGCTGCTGCTATAAATAGCAGCATGTGGGTTTGGCAATTGTGGAAGGATATCTGTTGCAGTTTCGTCAAGAATCTTGTGTGCTGGACTTAGTTGCTTTTTCACACCTTTGAAACCAAAGCAGAGCAGCGCGTGTGTGTCTCCCTTCGTTGGAAGAAGAAGGGGTGTGAAGTTTTCTCCACAGCTGCTGGCTAAGTACTTAATGACTGCTTAAGGGAAATTGTACAGACTACCCGGTTGTTTTGGGACGAGTGCTCTTTGCAATGCTTAGTTTATTTTGACTTTTGTGATAAAGAACATTGTTTTGAATTTTCAAACGTGTGTGTGTCTGAAATTTGTATCCTTGAATTTTCGGGAGGCTCCTATCAGAGAGCCCGACAGAACATCACCCAATATAGGAATCCAAATTGAAGCATCTACAACAGATAGTTGTGCAATTTTTGTTTGAATTCAGGTAGTGAGGGAGAGACCCTCGCCTTTCTGAGTAATTGGTTCTACTGTCAAGCTTTTTTATTGCTAGGAAATGCTTTCTAAGGTTCAATTGGAATCTGCCTTCCTGTAACTTAACTCTACTACATGGTGCCTTCCCTTTGGGATGACAGAGGACACGTCTTCTGAGGTATGTGGCTGCATTAAGCTTTGTGCTTTTCCAGGCAATTCAGTGGTGAGTAAGAATAAGCCAAGAGCAATAAATGAAATCCTGTGAGGTCCTCCATTCTCACACAGCTGGAGAACGTGAACTTCTTGGAAAACTGTAAGTATCTCTTCAGTTTTGCTCAGTCTGGTGTCTAAGTGATCATGAAGTAATTATTTTGAGATGTCTAACAAATTGTGCTTCCAGCATTGTCTAGAAGTAGAAGACAATTCTGTAATTGCCTATAATAGGCCATTATTACAGACAATTCTATAATAAATAGCAATTTTTGGATAATCCAATATTCTATTATCACATGGCACCTTAATTGCAAAGTAGACCCAGTACAAAGTACAGTTTTTCCTTTATTCAGAAAAAAAGACAGAAGCACAATATTGCACAAAGGAAATAGGGGCGGGTTCCTTCCAGTTTGGATCAGATCATCTGAACCGTTAGTAGTAGATCCTTGGAACAAACGTCCAGCAGACGTGGTAGATAAATCCACAGTAACTGAATTTAAACATGCCTGGGATAAACATATATCCATCCTAAGATAAAATACAGAAAATAGTATAAGGGCAGAGTAGATGGATCATGAGGTCTTTTTCTGCCGTCAGATTTCTATGTTTCTATGTTTCTATGTTAGCGACCCACTGGTGACCTAGCATAATCACAGATCTGGTTCTTTCAGTGCCGGTCCATGCATGCCACCATCTTTTTGTCTGATTTTTTTTGCCAAATTTTCCTGTGTTTGGATGGCTTCTCCTCGTTCTCTGCTTTGAAAAAAGCCCTCCCCACTCAGGTTAACCCTGAGGTTTATTTCTTCATCAGTGATGCGAACCGGTGCGAAGATAAGTGGAATCTATTCTGTCCGGCCCGGTTAATTAGCAGTAATTAAGCCCCAACGAAGACTCGGAATGTATAGTTGTCTATTTACAAAGAAGCGTGCTGGAGACAGCAATGATATCAGAGGAATGTCAATTGTCTGCCAAAAGTCCAGTGTTATCGGCACAGTCTCCAGTGAAGGGCTACCAAAATTTTTACTACCACATTGTGGGTGTGGCTTATGCAGGACGCCCTGCATTTCCTTTCAACATCTTTCAGTGCAAATTGGGTGCTCTGGGGTGGAGCTCCATTTTCGCTACTCCGGGCAGTACCCCACCCCTGCAAGTCTCCAGAAGAAAGTCATAAATTCAAGTCATTAATTCTTGCTGTGGACAGGTACTTACAAATGCCTCCCAAAGATAGGGTTGCAGGGTTGCAGAAAGATTTAAGGGAGAAAACACTTCGGCTGCTAGTTTTCTCTCTCTCCATAAAGGAACGTTGAACTTCTGCAACGGAACTTCCCATCATCCTCCCCTGTTATATTATCTGTGATGACAAGCTATGCCTAGATCTACGTTGCCAGAAATGCTCTGATCTCCCTTGCATTCTTCTTACTCTAGCGTCTAATATGGGTCCACAATATCCGCCTCCTCATCTGACTCCGACATTACCACAGGTGGGGGGGGGTCTGGAGCCTATGGAGGGTCCCCAGACCCTAACTCTCCCTCACTCTCACTTTCCAATTCCTCTGATAAGCACACTTGCCTACGATACCCAGATGGACTTGGTTCATTCTCCTCAGAGTCCGTGACCAAAGGATCAGGATGTGAGCCAACCACAACCGAACCCACCCCTGATACGAAAGCAATTCAATGGTTTTCCATTGCCTATTTCTAAACTTTTAATAAAGAGTGGGGAAAGACCTATAAAAAGACATACAAAACAGATCTTTGGTTTGCTTCTTTTTAAAACTCAGTAGTGATCCTAGTCATAGGAAGTGATCAGAGATTGCACCAGCCACTTATTTCCCTGTCATCAAACCCAAACAGCTCATTGCTTAACCAGATAAGTTAAGCCAAAAATCATCCAGAAGAAGACATTAAAATTGGCCCACTTCCCAACATCTGGCAGAATAGTCTGCTTGCCTCTCAGGGACTACTGCTACAGGGTTTCTGATAATCAGACATCTGGTTTCCAAATAAGAAATAGAAAGCAAAGCCCTTTATGTAGCGTAGCAGAGAAAAACAAAGGGAGAGGGTTGTTTTGTTTTGGTCATTTCTGTTGTTAATTATCTCCCTGTAATATTAGATGCACTGACTTATAAACAGTCCGTATAGAGCAGTGTTTCCCAACCTTGGCAACTTGAAGATATCTGGACTTCAACTCCCAGAATTCCCCAGCCAGCATTCGCTGGCTGGGGAATTCTGGGAATTGAAGTCCAAATATCTTCAAGTTGCCAAGGTTGGGAAACACTGGTATAGAGACTAAGGGGTGGACAACATCTGGATGCCAGCAGCATTCCATCATGGCCAAAGATGAAGGAAGGTATAACAAAAGCAATTCAGCAGCATTCAGAGTGGAAGAATTGACGGGACCCAGGAGAAGAGCCTTCTCTGTGGCGGCCCCGACCCTTTGGAACCAGCTCCCCCCAGATATCAGAGTTGCCCCCACCCTCCTTGCCTTTCGCAAGCTCCTTAAAACCCACCTCTGTTGTCAGGCATGGGGGAATTGAATTTTTTTCCCTTCCCCCTAGGCTTATAGAATTTATACATGGTATGCTTGTTTGTATGATTGGTCTCTTAAATTGGGGTTTTTTTAGATTATTTTTTAATATTAGATTTGTTACATTGTCTTTTTTATTGTTGTTAGCCGCCCCGAGTCTTCAGAGAGGGGCGGCATACAAAATAAATAGATAGATAGATAGATAGATAGATAGATAGATAGATAGATAGATAGATAGATAGATAGATAAATAGATAAATAGCTAAGTAAGTAAGTAAGTAAGTAAGTAAGTAAGTAAGTAAGTACCGTAAGTAAATAATAAGTAAGTAAGTAAGTAAGTAAGTAAGTAAGTAAGTAAGTAAGTAAGTAAGTAAGTAAGTAAGTAAATAAATAAATAAATAAATAAATAAATAAATAAATAAATAAATAAATAAATAAATAAGAATGGTCCAGGCAGTCGAATATATGTAATCTGAAAGGTGGGGCATCTCAAATTAGGTCAAATTCCTTATTTGAAGCTACTATTTCCCAATAACACAGCTCTGGGATTGTCTCCCACTGTGAAATCCATTTCAGATCCAATTAATTGTAACCAGGATAATTTACCATGGAACGTCTGATTCTCTAATGAAACTCACTTGGTTGATTTTGCAGAACATCCTCTGCTATAAGGAAGGACCGTACTGTAACATACGGTCTGCCGTCTTTTAAAAACGTGGCAACACTCACTTTTCACCAAAAAAAAAAAAATGACAATACAAAGAAATCCCAAGTCTCCAAAAAAGATGTGAGATTTCTTTGTATTGGCATTTTTGTCCCGTCACCAGTCACGCTGACACATTCCCTCCAGCTTCAGAATGCCCTACGAAAGCAGACTATCAATCCTGGGTCTAGAAAGCTTAGAACTACGACGCCTAAAACACGATCTAAGTATTGCCCACAAAATCATATGCTGCAACGTCCTGCCTGTCAATGACTACTTCAGCTTCAACCGCAACAACACAAGAGCACGCAACAAATTCAAACTTAATATTAATCGCTCCAAGCTTGACTGTAAAAAATATGACTTTAGCAATCGAGTTGTCGAAGTGTGGAACTCATTACCGGACTCAGTAATGTCAACCCCTAACCCCCAACATTTCTGCCTTAGACTATCCACAATTGACCTCTCCAGGTACCTAAGAGGTCAGTAAGGGGCGTACATAAGTGCACTGGTGTGCCTTTCGTCCCCTGTCCAATTGTCTCTCCTTATCTCATATATCATATATCTTTTCTTCCTTTCATATATCTTCTCCTCTACTTTTACCGTATATCTTTTCTTTATCTTAATCTCTATCCTCTTCAATATGTATGGTGTATTGGACTAACTAACTAACTAACTAACTAACTAACTAACTAACTAACTAACTAACTTTTTCATCCCCTTCTAACCCAAGCCTTACCATTACTTATATAATGGTGATGTGGCAGGGGCTGGCATTTGTCCAGTTCCCAGTGGCTATCTTCAGCTGCTATGGAAATAAATCCTCTTCTGCAGTTGCTGCCACCTGCTCTTCATGGCTATAGAGTGTTGCTGCTTTGACAGTCTGCAGGGGAGGAGCGCTACGATGGTCAGTCTACGACCTGCTGAGAAGATCCATGAAGAAGCCAATGGTCCAACTGGTCATTTGTCCTGATAATATCCCACAGAAGAATCTATTTATTTAATTATTCGACTTTGATGCTGCCCAATCCTGAAGGACTTTGGGTAGCTTACAACAGTGTTTCCCAACCTTGGCAACTTGAAGATATTTGGACTTCAACTCCCAGAATTCCCCAGCCAGCAAATGCTGGTTGGGGAATTCTGAGAGTTGAAGTCCAAATATCTTCAAGTTGCCAAGGTTGGGAAACACTGGCTTACAATAATAATATAAATACAAATACAAATAGATACAGAGAAATAAAAAGAAATGGAATATAATTTAAAACTATAAAACCCTGTATTAAAAGAAACCCATTAATTATAAAACAGTCAAATCCCATGTATACATGCCATTCATACAGTGTGGCCCTGTCAGTTGTTATTTCACGGCTCCCCCAGCCTGCCGGCAAAGCCAGGTCTTCGTGGCCTTACGGAAGGCCAGAAGGGTGGGAGCTGTACAGACATTGGGGGGTAGTTGGTTCCATAAAGCCGGGACAGCCACAGAGAAGGCCCTCCCCCATGGTCCCGCCAACCTGCATTGCGTTGTTGATGGGACCCAGAGGAGACCAACTCTGTGTGCTCTTATTGGTCTCTGGGAGGTATGTGGCAAGGTATTCCTTGAATCTGAAGCAGTGGTCCTTTTCCATTTTCTTTAGGTATTGTTGGTTGAGGTGCTGCAAGGTCCCTGATGAAGACAATGTCTTCAGAGGGGCTAAGGGCAACCCAGCCAAGGGGGGTCACTCACGAACGCAAATCCTAGAAAGAAGACTTGGACACATTTTCTCTCTGGGTGAAGTGACACAGTATGGAGCTGTGTACCTCTTTTTATTTGGGTGCATAAGCAGATGGAGATAATTACACGTACATGTCAAGTGATACACAAACATCCAATAACATAACTTCAAACATGACATATCTTTGAGTCCTTCCTTTCCCCCAGATATCACAAACCAATTTCCTTGAAACTTTTCCTTTGAGCAAATGTTTCTCACACCTAATTTCTCTGAAGCCTTCTGCCTTATCACAACCAATCTCCTTTATCACAGTCTCGTCCTGTTCTGCTTCAGGCAATGTAAATTTTCCCCCTTTCATCGTATAACGTCCTGTCTGGAGTGATGTATATTTGTTTATCAGTGAGATGTTTATTGAACCCTTTTATGGTCAGTTGTCTTCCTGTTGCAAGTTCACCAGAAGTCCAGACTTAAGCAAGTTAGTCCCCTCCTATCCTGGCTATAATAGAATCAGGGTAAGCAGAGCATTTTTATGCTAGAGGTCCAGATATATATAATATGATATATTCCTATTCTAACATTTTATGCTATACTGCAACAGTTGGTAGACTAGGCCTGGGACCAAGACCTCCATGGCAGTTTTCACCAGAGAGCAGCACATGATTTAAACATTCTGATCAATGGCTACGTTTGCAGTCTAGCTCTGGCAAACTGGCACTTAGACTTCTAGTGGTGCAAGGAATTAATCAATTGTGGCTACTTTCTAATGCTCCCAGCATGCAGGCTGGGGGGACTATGGCCCCATTACGATCTGAGGACTTCAACTCCCAGAATTTCTGAGCCAGTCATGCTCAGGAATTCTGGGAGTTGAAGTCCATAGGTCATAAAGGGGAAATAGTTCCTTGTTCTAACCCAAGTTTTTCAAACTTGGTAACTTTAAGATATGTGACTGCCAACCTGCATGCGAGGAGTGGAAGTTCACACTTCTTAAAGTTGCCAAGTTTGAAAAACCCTGTTCTATCCTAGGGAGAATCTCTAGAATTTTATTTTGTTAGAGGTCTTCTATGTTTCTATGTTCCTGTTACAATTAGAGACAAGCGTAATTGTCACATAAATATTAGGTTGAAGAAACATCTGTTTACAATTTTATGTCAAGCACTATTCTTTTTAGCACAAACATAAGCTGCAGCCTATATTTTTAAACCAACCTCGTATTTTTTGAAAGAATTGCTTGTTTGGGCATTTAAAGGACAAGGGAATACAATTTTGGTTGTGCCTCTTCATAACAGGAAGATAATCTATTACACTGTAAACTAAGCATTATTCTACCAAGTCTGAGGCTGAAGTTTGCATTCACCTAATTGGAAATACAAATCTAATAAATAATAATAATAATAATAATAATAATAATAATAATAATAAGTTCAAAATGATTCTGCCTAAACAAGGAAGTATAATTGTTTCAATAGAAGAGAATATACAGTGCTTTCCAAAAATATTCATACTCCCTCCACTTTTGTCCATTTTGTTATGTTGCAGCCTGATTCTAAAGTTGCTGAAATTCTTTTTTTTCTTTTGTTAATCTACATTCAGTACCTCCTAATGACAAAGTGAAATTTTCACTACACATTGGCAGTTAACAATTATATTATCTGAGAAATTGTGAGCATCTGAGATTTTTTTTTTTAAATGCTAGAGAATCTTTGGAAGCTTGTCACTCAGAGAAAGCAGCATCAACAGGCACATAGAGATAAATCACATTGATTTCAACCCCCCAGATAAAACAAGGTTAACACCAGAGGCAACTTCAAAAAAACAAAACAATAAAAAGCCTAATCAAGAAACTACCAAATACCTGCCACCCGACATTGTCGGGACAAGCTGTTGTACATGAATAGAGAACAAATCTAACTTCTATCTGTCACCGAAAATGTAACTGAGCTGGATAATTAAAAATCTGCACAAAAATAACAAAGGTCAGAAAGCACCAAGAACTCATCCTAATTTTGTCTGGAAATTTGTTTTAGTGATTCTATCCAGTGAAAATAATGTATGTTAGTATCCTGAGCATCAGGGATTCAGACAAATGTAGGGACTTGGATCATTCAATAGCAGTTGTCATTTGTTTGTTTGTTTGTTTGTTTATTTATTTACTTACTTAGTTACTTAGTTACTTAGTTACTTAGTTACTTAGTTACTTAGTTAATTAGTTAATTAGTTAATTAGTTAATTAGTTACTTAGTCCAATACACAATGAGGGTTTTAGTGGGTATATATATTTACTATATATATACACATAGTAAAATACATGATGAAGGTTATAGAGGAGATACTCATAGTAAAATATATCTAAGAAAGAATAGAAAAGAAGTTATAGTAATAGAACATATCAATGAAAGAATAGAGGAAGAGGTATAGGAATAGAAGAAAGGTATAGGAGATATAGGAGAGCAATAGGACAGGGGACGGAAGGCACTCTAGTATATGTTCTGGGTTCCTCGGGTATGGGATATTCATAACTGTATTTACCATTAATAGAATAGAATAGAATTTTATTGGCCCAGTGTGATTGGACACACAAGGAATTTGTCTTAATAGTATCAAATCTACTTTGTGAAATTAAGGGGGGGGGGAGGAAGTAATTTGGCAAGCAATTTTCCTTCTGCTATAAGGAGAGGCAAGAAAACAAGTCCCTGGGACAGAAAGGAATAATTCAAATAGCCCTGAAATCTGTCTCCGTCTTTACGTATTTTCTGAGACCCTTCTATAAAGAACAGGGGAATACTGGGTCAAATTCTGGCCATAGTTTTCTATCTAGGGATTACTCCAAGTGGATTTGTTTAATTGTTCATTTCTCTTTCTGGAATTATGATCCCCACTTATCACAGGCAGCAACAAAAGAATCAACAAGAGTTAGCAAAGAAGTTATTTACAAATTCACCGAGCATCCCACTAGATCAGAATTATCTCCATTCTATATTATAAATACAGCGCCCCCTGCTGTCCTCTAGTGGTCTGCAGAGACCACAAATCTGTCAGCTGTCATCACGTCTTGTAGAAGCTGATTGATAATTTAAATTATGAGCTAGTTGTAAAGGAGAATTTTTTTATTTGGTCACTCTGAATACATTCACTACTTGGACACTTCTTCAGTGGGTCCACTTTAAGTGATTTAAACTACAATTGTCATAAGTCCAAGTTGCAGCAGATGTATTCCAACAAATTTTTAAGAGTACAAGGAAAATTAACTCATTTAATTATCAGTTGAGATATTTTTCAACTTTATAACTCTTCCCTGAATGCTGGATGACTGACTGAATGAATCAAGTAAATTGTAATTGAATGAATGAATCAAGGATATTGTAATTCACCTTCTATAGCAAATAGACATTGAGGTTAGAATCAATAACTTTCAGCTTGTTTTCCAATTCTGCGTTATTATTTCACTAGTATGGTTGGGGTTTCATAATAAGTGAACACTCACAAACAAACATATAGAGTCTTGAGAAAATAAAATGTTTATCACAAAACATAATGGAGTCAAAGTATTAGATCCAATGTGGGAAATTAGGAAAAGAACTCTCCTCCTGTTAATATTTGCATTAATAGTTGGTTGCTCATGAGATCAGTGTTACCACACAATGTCAACAGGGAATTAAAGTTGTGCCTATCATATGCTATAATAACTGCAACATCACTTATCTCCCAAATCATAATAATTATCATCTTAAACACCAGGCACATACAATGTCTGATGTAAATAATGATGACACAAACTTTTCCTATGCTTTAGTCATTTGTCAAATGCATCTTTTTAAAGGTTTACATTTGAAGATTGTCTTTGTACTGAATAAACTATGTACTAGAATGCTGTCTAGAAAGACATGGCTTTAAAAATAACTGAGCTGGTTCTTTTCATAATTCCCAAAATAGGCAAAAGTACTTATTAAATAAGAGCGATGTCACCAACTTTATCCACAGTACAGTGATCCCTCGCTACATCGTGGTTTATCTTTCACGGATTCGCTACTTCACGGGTTTTCAAAGGGGGCTTAAATCCATTAAATCCATTGAAAATTTTAAATCCATTCAAAATTCCTAAAATTCTTCTACAGTACTACTGTTCTCTATTAAAGAAACTGGTAGGATATCACATGTAGTTCCAGCTGAGAAACATTATAGAATGACTGTTTAATGCGAAGGGCGGGTTTTAAAAGTCCAAATACTCATTAAATACATTAAAAAAATATCTTTCATCTACTTTGTGGAAATTCATTTTTCACGGGTGGTCTTGGAATGCATCCCCCATGAAAAATGAGGGATCATTGTAACTGAATGTAAACATGCCTGGTATCCTAAGATAAAATACATGAATAGTATAAGGGCAGACTAGATAGACCATGAGGTCTTTTTCTACTGTCAATCTTCTATGTTTCTATGTGTAGATTCCAACATCTAGAATTCTGGGAATTAAAGTCCACCAAAAAAAAAAAGCTAAGATTGAGAAACAATGAATTTGAGACAGTGAAAGACTACCAAAAATTTTACTACTACACTGTGGGTGTTGCTTATGCAGGATGGCCTGCATTTTCTTTCAACATCTTTCAGTGCAAATTGGGTGCTTTGGGGTGGAGCTCCATTTTCGCTACCACACTGCGTCGTCCGTCCTCCCGGTCCGGGCAGTAGCCCACCCCTGATTAGAGAGGTTAGATTATCTGTCCTAAAAACTAGGCCAGCCCAGAGGTGGCTTCCTTCCAGTTCACACCGATCCTATAGAACTGGTAGCAAACATCACAGTAACATCACAGAGGTGCCGGTCTGTTCTGCCGGTGTGTTTCAACCCCCCGTAATTATAGGGTAATTAGTCCAGGAAGACACACACCACACGATAAAAGGAAAACCCAAAAGTTTTTATAAACAGAAAAACAGAAACAGCTCCCTTTTTAAATGACAAAGGGATTTTCTGGTACACACAAGGCACAGGTTAAATGCAGTCCAATTGCTCACTCAATAACTAGGAAATTGAGTCCAATTCTAAAGTCCAGAGAGTCCACACACAATCTTGAACAGCACAAAAACCATGATCTTGACGAAACAATGAATCAGATAAACTGCCATGAGGCTAAAATACCAAGCTGCACTTTTATCTGTAGCACTAATTACAGCAGCCCCACCCAACCACAGGTGGCCTCATTTTCTCTTGTAATAATCCTTCAGTTGTTGTCTCCTATGCATCACTCTACGCATGCGTGGATGTGTCATTAATTCTTGTTCAGAATCCAGGGATGATACAGATGATTGATCTCCTCCTGGGCTGTCTGCCAAACTCCCCTCTTCCCTGTCACTCACGCTTCCTTGGTCAGAGGAGGCTTCATCGGCAGATTCCATCGGGAGCAAAGCAGGCCTGCGGCATGTGGATGTTTCCCCCACATCCACCTCCACATTCCTTGGAGCAGGAGCTGGGCCAGAGCTAACCACAACACAGTCCATGGACACTGCCATATTTTGGGGGATTTGGGGGCAGGTTATTTGTTTATTTTTGGAATGGATTTTTTTGGAATTGTTTCCCCTTTTTTCCTTCTGCGCATGTGCAGAAGCCAAGTTTCTGGCACTGTGCGTGCATTGCCTTCTTGTATTTTACTTGGGGGGGGTCAATTTTTTTTTTGATATTTTGGGCACTGCGTATGTGGGCGTGTGTAAAGCACACACGTACCCATGCGGCACGGGAGGAAGCGAACTGGGCCAGCCCCACCTAAAATATGATTTGACCGCAGTGCGTGAAATAAACTACTTTCAGGTTTTGCTTTAATGTCCAAATTGCCTTCAGCTCACCTAGAATATGAAAAAGTACACCCACTGCCTATCACCAAAGCTGATAAAAAGCAATACCAGTTCCTAATTTCTACTTATTTTGGAAAGTGATCATAGCTGGGCAGGCAGGGATAAGACAATTTGCTATTCTCCTATGACAATCTTATCCTAAACTATATCTCTACCCCCACCCCATGCACTCACAGGAGACTGGCCATTATCAGGCGTCGTTAAAGAGCAATTAGATGGAAATTAAGCTGAGAACAAGTATTGATTAGCTCATTAAGGATGGGGAGCCGACTCTGTCGATAGGAATTACCAGCCCTAACCCCATTATCTGCAAGGTTAAAGTCTGCGGTTGGGGCCTCCTCATTAAATATCCTTGAGATTAATCGATCCCCGCTCCTCCCCTGCCTTGCCCATGGCTCATTCTATAATTGCTTAAAAATGTTGCAATGGCTCCTTGTTCTACTCCTATTGGCTAGTTAAACCAGTACTGAACTGAGCAAGAAACTAGAAGCATCATTGAGGGTTTTACATCAGCTATGGGAAGAAATTCTGTAAGCTGCCACTGGGAATGTTTTCAGCCGGTCTGGATTCTGATAGAGCCCTGGTTTGAAGTTACACAGGAGCCCTAATATTCCAGCACTGCCAATTGACCAAATTAACAAATATCTATTTTCAGTCTAATCTATAAATTTAGTGTACGTGTATGAGGGCAAATACAGTTCTGCTCCTAATTTATCTGAGTTTTTAATTTTTTATTTTTGTGGTGATTGTATTTTCTGGATTTTTGTACCCAGAATAAAGTTGATGTACATTTTTAAAAGCATCTATTTAGATCTTTGGCTCAGAATAGTTGTTGTGAATTTTACATATTTGGACTAGGAAGACTCTGAGTCTTCGGAGAGGGGCAACATACAAATCTAATAAATTATTATTATTATTATTATTAATATTAATATTATTATTATTGCCATCATCATCATCAACATCATCATCATCATCATTATCATTATTTGTCCAATTTTCTTAAAGCCAGACTTTGAAGGGTTGGAGATAAAAGTACAAGTACACTTAAACCTTTTTGCTTCCCAGGTCTGGAAGGGGAACACAAAAATAAAAGTTTTTTTTAAAACTCAGGTAAATTAGAAGCAGAACTGTATTTGCCATCATACATGTGCACTAAATTAATAGATTAGACCGAAAATAGATATTTGTTAATTTGGTCAGTTGGCAGTGCTGGAATTAATTAGGGCATTTGTCCTCCTGTGTAACTTCAAGAACTTTATGGGACTGGAAGATACTTTTTTAAAATTACCATTAAGGACATTTCTGGAGAGCTATCAGAAAACACAAAAGGGCACAAAAGTTCAAGTGCAACCCAGGGAGACTGTAGACTACCTGCCTATGAGCTGTTTGCTCTTGTCTACATCTATAAGAGCCATCAATAGAGATGGAGGAATGCGGAAAGGCTATAAAAAGAGCTGAGGATGCTGCCCTCTGGCTTATTTTCCTAGTAGTTATTTTATACAAATCTGTGTCTGTTTTCCATTTTTATTTCCTTGTTGTTACGGATGTTTTATTTTTCTCTTTTTATTTATTTATTTAATTAATTTGACTTCTATGCCTCCCAAGGGACTCAGGGTGGCTTGCAACAGTATAAAATTATAAAATTACAAATAGCAATAAAAAGAAGTCAACAAAGAAAGTAAAATTTTAAAACCCTGATAAAAACTCATCACGGGGCAACCCACAACCCACATACATACCATTCACGAAATCATGTTCATACAGATGGCCAAGTTGATGTTAATTTAGGATCCCCAAGCCTACCAGCACAGCCAGGTCTTTCTTTCTTTCTTTCTTTCTTTCTTTCTTTCTTTCTTTCTTTCTTTCTTTCTTTCTTACTTACTTACTTACTTACTTACTTACTTACTTACTTACTTACTTACTTACTTACTTACTTACTTATTTCTTTTATTTGTATGCCGCCCCTCTCCGTAGACTCGGGGCGGCTAACAACAGTAATAAAGCAGTATATGACAAATCTAATATTTAAAATAACTAAAAACCCTTACTAAAAGCCAAACATACACACAAACATACCATGCATAAATTGTATAGGCCTGGGGGGAGGAGGAATATCTCAATTTCCCCGTGTCTGACGACAGAGGTGGGTTTTAAGGAGCTTACGAAAGGCGAGGAGGGTGGCGGCAATCCTAATCTCTGGGGGAAGCTGGTTCCAGAGGGTCGGGGCCGCCACAGAGAAGGCTCTTCCCCTGGGTCCCGCCAAATGACATTGTTTAGTCGACGGGACCCGGAGAAGGCCAACTCTGTGGGACCTTAACTGGTTGCTGGGATTCGTGCGGTTGAAGACAGTCCCGGAGATATTCTGGTTCAATGCCATGAAGGGCTTTATAGGTCCTAACCAACACTTTGAATTGTGACCGGAAACTGACCAGCAACCAATGCAGACTGCGGAGTTTTGGTGTAACATGCGCATACCTAGGGAAGCCCATGATTGCTCTCGCAGCTGCATTCTGCACGATCTGAAGTTTCCAAACACTTTTCAAAGGTAGCCCCATTTAGAGAGCGTTACAGTAGTCGAGCCTCGAGGTGATGAGGGCATGAGTGACTGTGAGCAGCGACTCCCGGTCCAAATACGGCTGCAACTGGTGCACCAGGCAAACCTGGGCAAATGCCCCCCTCGCCACAGCTGAAAGATGTTTCTCTAATGTGAGCTGTGCATCGAGGAGGACGCCCAAGTTGCGGACCCTCTCTGAGGGGGTCAATAATTCCTCCCCCAGGGTTATGGACGGACAGATGGAATTGTCCTTGGGAGGCAAAACCACAGCCACTCCGTCTTGTCAGGGTTGAGTTTGAGTTTGTTGACACCCATCCAGACCCCAACAGCCTCCAGGCACCGGCACATCACTTCCACTTTATGGCTTTACGGAAAGCCAGCAGGGTGGGAGCAATGCGGACATCGGGTGGGAGTTGATTCCAAAGAGCCGGGGCGGCAACAGAGAAGGCTCTCCCCCAAGGTCCCACCAGTCTACATTGCTTGACTTATGGGACCTGGAGGAGGCCAACTCTGTGTGCTCTAATTGGTCTCTGGGAGGTATGTGGCAGGAGCTGGTCCCGTAAATAATCTGGACCTAAGCCATATAGGGCTTTATAGGTAATAAACAACACCTTGAATTGTGCCTGGAGACTGATGGGTAGCTAGTTCTGCTCACGGAGTATAGGTGTTATATGGGTGTACCGAGGTGCACCAATAACAACTCGCGCTGCTACATTATGGATAATTTGAAGTCTCCGGATACTTTTCAAGGGTAGCCCCATGTAGAGCACATTGCAATAATTGAGACGGGAGGTGATGAGGACCTGAGTGACTGTGCGCAGATGTTTTTGTAAATCTTTCCTGTGGCACAGGGTTGCATTTGTGGCAATGATTTAAGATGAACCACTAATGGAAACTTCCATCTTATGTGAGCATCTTAGTAGAACTTCTTCTACAGGAACTTCTGAAGATCATTCTTCATTAACTTTTTCTTCTGTTGCATTGAGCCTAGCTTTGGGGTTTCAGAAACACTTATTGCTATATGGATGGTACAGATGTTTTAGGTCAGAAAATGAATTTCTCTTACAATAGAAATGGCAAGTGCTGAGATGAAAGAAATGAGTTTGAGTTAGAGTTAGGATTGGGGTTCAAAAATTACATTTGATTTCAATTCACATACAATTAAAATCTATGTAAACTAATTATTGTTCTGTCGAGCTCTCTGGTAGAATCCTCCCGAAAATGCACAGATACAATTTCAGACACACACACGTTTGAAAATTCAAAACAATGTTCTTTATACCGAAAATGCAAAGAAACGAAGCACTCTTTTTGCATAGCAAAGAGCACTCATCTCCAAACAAACTGGTAGTTTGTACAAGTCCCTTATCAGTTCTGTGATACTTAGCTTGCAGCTGTGAGGCAATTCACAGTCCTTCTTCTTTCACAAAGTGAAACACACTTTGCTCTGGCTTAGTTTCAAAGCTGGGAAAAATCAGCACACAAAGGTCAAAGTCAGCAAAGCAGGCATGAAACACAACGATCAGATAATCCTCCACAATGGCCAAACCCACAGGCTGCTATTTATAGCAGCCTCACTAATTACCACAGCCCCACTCAACCACAGGTGGCCTCATTTTCTTTGATAATAATCTCTCAGTTGTTGCTGCCTATGCATCGCTCTCCGCATGCGTGGCTGTATCATTAACCCTTGTTCAGAATCCAAGGAGGAGCTAGATAAGTGATCTCCTTCTGAGCTGTCTGCCACACTCTCCTCCTCCCTGTCACTCATGTCCTCTTGGTCAGAGGAGCCTTCATCATCAGATTCCACCGGGAGCAAAACAGTCCTGCAGCGTGTGGATGTCTCCCCCACATCCACAGTCCTTGGGGCAGGAGCTGGACCAGAGCTAACCACAACAATTATCATATTGTAGCCACTCAGAGTCAGTAAGAATGGGTGGCATAGATAAAAATAAATGAAATGAAATGTATTTATCAAATTTATATCCAATGAAACCTAAATTATATAATAAATGCTTTAAAACTTCCAGAAAATAATGCTTTGCATCAGACACCAAGAACCTCCAGAACAGCTGTTTTCAACTTTTTTCTAGAACCCAGATAAACTAAAAGCTATTGAATCTCCAGCAGGAAGTCATTCCAAAAATACAGCCTACGTGGAAAAAATAATACATTCAAGCTTGAGCCCCACTAATTTCCAGCTGCCTCTCCCAAGACATTTAAAATGGTTGGGCCAACTCTACTAGGAAGTAGTTCCACAAATAACCTGACACCAAATATTGTGAAATGTAATTATCTTTTGTGCTAGAGCTTATTTTCTAGCGGTGTCTTATTTTTTCCCCATGTACAGGAAGCCCACTTCTTCTGCTTGCTTGCTGCCATGAGGCAGGTGTGGTGGAGCTACCCCACGCTTCCCACACTGCAGTGATGGGCTTCTATGGGTATGGTCAGATACGCAGAACTGGTAGAAACTTTTTGGTCAGATATGCAGTAAATAAGATTGAATGTGTATAATTTTAGAAGAGCTGTGCGTGCATATGTGTGTATGTGTATACATACACATACAGTTTATATAATAGATAATGCATATTTTTGTGTGCCTGTGTATAATATGCATGTATACATATGGCATATATACGTTGAATTAAATAGTATATTTTGGATGTTGAGTAATAGTAAATAGATAGGCCAGGCACCCTGACACAAACCCTTGACATGAGTGACATCAAGTTGGCCACCCTTAAGCCAATCACATGACCTTTAAGCAACCACCCCGGTCACATGATCGTCAAGCCACTCCCACCTGGTCACATGTTTGGCAAGCCACACCCACAAAATAAGCCACTCCCAGTGTGGAAGTAAAAAAATTTGCAGCCCTTCACTGCCACACCAGCTTACCTCAGGGCCCCTATAGCCAGGCTACCCCTGCCCCGTCACCTGCTTTGTCTCGTGGCCCTGGCCACAGCACACCACTCACCTCCTGCTTCATTGTGGCTGCAAATAAACAGATGAAGTGGGCCACCAGCCACGTGGCCTCCTGCATATGGCTGCCAATGCTGCCACTACAAGGCAGGTGTTGAGGTGTGGATGGACTGCCTGTGGGGACCCAGAGGTAAGCCACCCCCTCTTGGGTAGTGCACCAGGATCAAACAAACAGAATGGTCAGGTGGCTGGCTGTGCAGGCTCTTAAATAGGGCTTATATTGGGGGTAGGTCTTATATTAGTCACAAATAAACCATTCTAGGTCTTATTTCCAGGATAGGTCTTATTTTCAGTGAAACAGGTTACTAATATCTACAGTGGTGTTGAAGTACACTGCTCAAAAAAAGAAAAATAAAAGGAACACTTAAACAACACAATATAACACCAAGTAAATCAAACTTCTGGGAAATCAAACTGTCCATTTAGGAAGCAACACTGATTTACAATCTCACTTCACATGCTGTTGTGCACATTCAACTTTGTGCAGAACGAAGTATTCAATGAGAATACTTCATTCATTCAGATCTAGGATGTGCTATTTGAGTGTTCCCTTTATTTTTTTTGAGCAGTATATATCATTAGTATTCCTCTGTGACTTTGTAGTCTTTTCCAAAATGAAAGATTGGTAGGATATCTATCATCTATCTATATTACTGTTCATAGAAGTCTTCGCACATCTCCATAGAATCTGTTTCCTTCCTGGTTTTCTTTTTATATCTTCAATATTTGTCTCCCATAAATTGGCAACTGCTTTGGCCTTTATCAGTTTGTTGAATTGGCATCCCCTGCCTGCCTGGGAAGGAACAGGCCTCTATGCCAACCACATCTCTGCCAGTTGCAAGTTGCCTTTCCCAGTCTTCATTTATCCTCTCCTGAAGCTATGCAACTATTAATCTTGGTTGACATTTTCCAAAATACTAATTGAGAAGTAAGAGAGCAAACAATCCAGCCCTAAAGGTAAAATAACACTCCTCTTAATGGCCTGCTTAATCATAACCAAGCACAGGGATCCCTAGGGGAGGCCAAGAGAAAGAGGTAATAGATGACAGCAGGTGAGAACAACAAGCCACTAATGAGGCTAGAAAGAGGGTAAGAAAAAATGGTTATACGTGTATTGGGGGACAGGTAGTGGCATGACTGCTAAGGAGTCCTACAAACCAGCCGAGATGAAGTTAGATGAGTTGTATACAAGGAGAAATTAGGAAAGGTTCCTCGAGCTTGTCAACATTTCTCTCCAAACCAAAAGAAATATTTTGAGGTTCTCATTTTCATTGCCATGTATGTTGAGAGCCAGGAAAGTCTGCCGAGTAATTAATTCATTAATTCATTAATTTTAACTTTAGGGAGCATGGTCTTCAAATATCTTATCTTACTATGAAAAAATGGGTGCCTGCATTGTCTCATCTAAGTTCATCCATGGTGGTTTGAATAAGAGACAGAGAAAGAGACAGAGCCGGGGTGGCACAGCAGGTAGAGTGCTGTATTGCATGTCACTGAAACTGACTGTAGATCTGAAGGTCAGCGGTTCAAATCTCATCACCGGCTCAAGGTTGACTCATCCTTCCATCCTTCCGAGGTAGGTAAAATGAGGACCCGGATTGTGGGGGCAATATGCTGGCTCTGTTTTAAAAAAGTGCTATTGCTAACATGTTGTAAGCTGCCCTGAGTCTAAGGAGAAGGGCAGCATAAAAATTGAATAAATAAAATAAAAAAATAAACCATTCCAACATTGAGGGTATTGCTAAATCTTTCCAGCTTTCTGCATAGAATAATTTTGTTGCAGCTGTCCTATACAAAACAAAGTTCATGACTTTTTTTCAAACTATCTGCCCAACAATCTGCACAAAAAAATATTCCTCTCTAGTCTCAATTGTACATCAATTTAGAATTTCAACGATCTAATACATGCCATCTGCTCTGACTTATTGTTGCAAAGGTTGGTCTATTTCACTATACAATATTTTAAATTTTCTAGTTACTTTAAAGCTAGAACAATTGCTATCATCAGGAATTCTGTTTCAAAAGAGAAATGGAAAAATATGTTTACAGTTCTCTTTTCTAGGCTAAGCACGTCCACTTTTATTTATTTTTAGGTTGTGGGTTTGACTTCCTTCATCATTGTACTCAAGCCAAGCGGAGTTGCAAATTAGGCAGAAAAGAACATTGGAAACCTCATAAATAGTGTTGGGCGAACCGAACCTGCAAAGTTCGGGCTCGTACCGAACCCGAACCCGAAGTTTGGCAAAAGTTTGGCAAAAGTTTGGCAAAAGTTTGGCAAAAGTTTGGCAAAAGTTGGGGTTCAGGTTTGGGAAAGCACCAGGAGGCGCCGCCGCCCAGCTGTCACCTTCAGAAACACCTGGGGCACTTCTCGGCGGTCCCCTGAATGCCGAACCTGGAAGTTCGGCAAAAGTTCGGGTTCGGGAGAACACCGGGAAGCACCCCAACTGTTCCGGAACATGACAGCTGGGCGGCGGTGCTTCCTGGTGCTTTTCCGAGCGCCAAACTCAAAAGTTTTTAAAAATTTGGATCCCAAACCCAAACTTCATTGGATTCACCCAACACTACTCATAAACCAATGCATTGAGAATCTCCAAAAGAGGCATATCTAGATACATATTTCATTAAGTCATGATATGGCTTGTTTGGGGCCATTTTATAGGCGTATCAATTAATTTCATTATGTTTTATAAGCTATCATGTAGAGTTTAGGGTAATGTTTGAACCCCATAGTGATTCATTAACAAATCATGGTTTAAGATGATCAGTGAAGTAACAAAAGTAGCTAATAAAACCCATATCTCTGTTTAATTTATGTGGCTTAAAAATAATGTACAATATTGAATGGAAGCTTGTTCAATTTCAGAATGAAACAAGAAGCCTGAATAAAAAAATCTCATTTATTCCTCAGACAATGGAAACGGGTGATTTCACAAACTGTAAATATTTTATCAGATATCTCATATGAGTAGCAATGCATTGTGCAGTAATATTGTTACACTGGATATGAAATAAAGCTTTACATGTGATTGCCAAATGTTATTAAATGCACAACATATTGCTTTACTTGTAATGCTTTTTTTTGCTTTGTAATTGAACAGGCATTAAACTCCTATTTAAAAAGTATAAAAGCAGATTGGGAATTTGCTTGTTTTCTGAATAAATCCAGGTTATTTGTCAACCTTTACACAAAACTCATTTATGATGCCAGGCTTGGGGCTATTAAGACTTCTGCCCATAACAACGAAAGTTATGCGAGTTAGTGGATTGAATGGGTATGAGCGCTTTTATGGTATTTGGGTTGTTAGATTAGATTGGATTCAGGATGTTATATATTATTTTATATTTTGTAAGCCACTCCAAGTCCTCGGAGAGGGGCAGCGTAAAAGTCCAATTAATAAAATAAAATAAATATTTCTTTAAGCCTTAAGGCAGTGATTTTCAACCTTTTTTGAGCCGCGGCACATTGTTTACATTTACAAAACCATGGGGCACATTGAGGGTGTGTGTGTGCTAAAAAAAGTTTGGACAAAAAAATTCTCTCTTCCTCCCTTTCGCTCTACAGTATTTCTCTCTCCCTCTTTCTCTCCCTCTTTTTTTCTCTCTCTCTCCATCGCTCTTTCTCTCTTCCTTCTTTCCTCTTTTTTGCTCTCTCTCCCTCCCTACTTCCCTCTATGTCTTTCTCTCTCCCACCTTCCCTCCCTCTCTTTCTCTCTCCCTCTCTTTCTTTCTTTCTTTCTTTCTTTCTCTCTCTTGCTCTCTCTCTTGCTTTCTTTCTCTCTTGTTCTCTTTCTCTCTTGCTTTCTCTCTCTCTCGCTTTCTTTCTCTTGCTTGCTTTCTCTCTTGTTTTCTTTCTCTCTCTTGCTCTTTCTTTCTCTCTCTCTTTCTCTTGTTTTCTTTCTCTCTCTGAGCTTCGCGGCACACCTGACCATGTCTCGCGGCACACTAGTGTGCCATGGCACACTGGTTGAAAAACACTGCCTTAAGGTAACTAGTCAGGATTTTATTTGAAACCCTTTTTTCTCCATCCAAGGAACATATAATGTTGCTCTTTACTATCTACCTGAATATCTTTTCATAGCTTCCATGTAGGGTGGAATACAACTCTTTCCTACACATCAGTTACCTTACCTTACATTCTTCCAACAAATAAATCTCCACATTTAACAACTTTCTTTAGGGAGGGAGGGAGGGAGGGAGAGAGTGAGGGAGGGAGGGAGGGAGGAAGGAAGGAAGGAAGGAAGGATCCTTTCATTCAACTATATTGGAAACTTATTATATTCTCTTTTAATATTGTTCTTTCGAGCATAATAAAACAGATAATAAAAATGTAATTCATTTTTTCCCAGAGATTCCATCTCATAGCAGCTTGGTATCCTATTAAACATTTGTCTTCATTTTTTTTGGCAAGAGCCTTGTACCTTTTCATCTTTAATTTATGAGTGCAGCATTATAAGTGACATGTCTTATCGTACCAGACTCCTACATTATTTATCAGCCATTGATTGATAGCTCATGCCCACAACCCTCTATGCAATACGCTCATCTAGAGTTGGTGGGAGGAGGGAATAGGACAGAATAGGACAGGCAGCTAGGGATACGTATGCATAAGCAGGAAGTATCTGCTCCTCTTCTCCAGCTTAGGGCTCAGTTCTTTCCTCAGACATGACACGTCAATTTATGGGATGGCTGGGTCATAGGCGGGAGGTTTTTTGAAGATGTTAAGGGCTCACTAGAAATTTCAAGACCCTCGTTCAGTGGCAAGATTTGCTTTTTTTGGGAGATCATAACAATTCAATCAGGTCTGATGGCCAGGCTTGTTGGGGAGAATGGAGAATGTGGCCTTACACATCTGGAAGATACACAGTTAAATAAGACTGCGGATCTCTTACATTGTGGGTTGGGTAAATAAATTTTGCGGAGGGTGAAATAGCCTTTAGATTAATTCTGAAGAGATGTGTGACTTAAACCAGGAGAAGAGAAGACATAGAGGAGTTTTATTCAACTCATTTCCTTAACAAAGTAAATAGAACATAGTCCATAGAAACAGCAAACATATGTCCATGTGTTCTATCAATCCAAGACAGCAACAATGTCATATTCAAGAGACAGAAAATATATTCTTTATTTGGAACAATTGCCTTGGTTAAAGCTGCAAAGAGGCATGATGATATGGAATACAGGTGGATTTGCTGCACATAAATAATTTTTAGTTTGATAAAATAAAATCCCACCACAACCTAACCTATAAAGGGAAAATGCACTGATATAAAAATGCAAACAGATATTGTAATATTATAAGATTACATTTCAGAGAATGTAGACAAAAAGGTTTCATTAAGAGTAAACATAATAAAGAACACATAGCAACCTCTGACTGAACTTCTGAGCCTCCAACATCAGTGACATTTATAAGGAACCAAAAGTAGGCAATTTTATTCATTTTAAATGATTTGCTATAGAGATGAAAAGAACAGAAACCTGGATTAAACACTGACCTTCAACACCTTTTGGAAAGGCGATTCTGGCATCAGTTTTAGTAAAGCTGCTTATGCATTGTGGTGCTTAAATTAAATTCCTTGGCCCTTTTACTAAAGGGCAAAAATAAATTTTCATTAAAACTGCAATGATATTTGATACCAGATTCATACGGTACACCATCAAAGGACTGTCCACCTTTGAGTATTGTTTCTAGAAATACTTCTGTCAAGAAAATTCAGCCACCCATTTTTACACCGATTTTTTCAAAATATTTAAGAGGTGCTATGTGACATCTTCACAAAGTTTCTTCTATGGTGAGGATATGCTGTTTTATCTCTTTTGATCATGTGTGAAAATTGACTGGTCCTTGCATTGATCTGTTATGTCTACATGGCAGACAGGAGGAAGTGCCATAATTGACCATGGAAATGTTTGCATCCAGCCATTCAAGTTTTGGGCAGACTTGATGAAAGCCATAATTCCAAATTCACTGACTCAGGTGAAGCACATAATGTATATGCCTCATACATTCCATTATGCACCAAAGATTTATGGTTTTTAAAGCAATTCAAACAAACATTCACTATGAGAAAGAAGAGTTGTGCTCTAAACTGGGCATTATGGAGATGGGTGAAGAAAAAATACCAAGTATAAGACACACCTTAGTTTTGGGGGAAGAAAACAAGGAAAATAGGCCTCTGCCTCCCAGCAATTTGCCAAACAGCAAACAGTACAGATGACATACACTGTTTGCTGTGTATTTCTGTCCATGTGTGCCTGGCCCATAGAAATAGCAAAGAATTGGAGAAATGTACATTAGGGCAGTATACTAATGTAGTCATGCTAACTCCTCCCAATTATTTAAATGGATCTACTCCAAGCAGAACAAAGTCAGGGTTTAACTCAGCTGCCTTATCTTAATACTAAAACAGGACAGTTACATTTCAGATTATACTTTTACAGATCTTTAAATTTGATGGGGCTTTCTGGAAGTATAGTTATTCTCTGCTATTTAAAAGAAGATACACAAAAACTGGGCCTCTTCAGACCAACCATTTATTTTAAAAAGCTTCTTGATTTTGCTAAGTTATGTAGAACAATAATAAAGCAGTCTCTTAAAAATAAGTACAGTAATACCTCATGATATGAACTTAATTGGTGCAAGGAGGAGGTTCGTAAGGTGAAAAGTTTGTAAGACGAAACAGTTTCCCATAGGAATCAATGGAAAAGCGATTAATGCGTGCAAGCCCAAAATTCACCCCTTTTGCCTCATTTCCGCCGGCATTCAGATTTTGTTCGGGTGTGGGTGGAGGGGGGGAGACAGGGGAGACAGCGCAGGCTGCCCGGAGGGAGCCTCGTGGGTGGATTAAGGGAAAAGTCAACAGTTACTGTCCGGCTTGCAATGACTGGAAGGGAAGGGAAAGGAGGGAAACGCACGGGCGGTTTGTACGTGCGTCTTCTCTGATTTCCTCCCTCCCTCCTGGCCTCCCTCCTCCTCCTCCTCCTGTATTCCGCCTCCCTCCCAGCCTCCGGGCCACATTCTCTGTGCCGCCGGCCGGCTGTCATCTTCTAAAGAAGCAAGAAGAAGAGGAGGAGCTGGGCGCCTTCCTCCACCACCACCGGTGCCCAGCTCCTCCTCCTCTTCTTGCTTCTTTAGAAGATGACAGCCAACCGGTGACGCGGAGGCTGGGGATGGTGTGCGTGTGTGGAAAGGGTCAGCGGGAGAACTGGGGGGAGCCGTGGCCACTGCCCCGTGGAAGGGACCCGGCTGGGAAGCTCCCGAAGGTGTGGGCTGGGGTCTTTCCGGGAGAGCAAGCAGCAGGTGTGGGCTGGGGTCCCCCGAGTTCTCCCACGGACCTCTTCCACACATGCAATCTTCTGGGACGGCGAGGCTCAGTGACGGAAGGCAGCCGTCTGGCCCGGGAGGCGCGGCTTGATCCGCTGAGCCTGGCCGGCCCGAAAGATCGCAGCGAGCGTTGCCTGCGGCTGTGAGGGAAGCCAAGCCGGGAGCAGCATCACCGCGGCTCCTGGCTCAGTTTCCCTCGCCGCTGCAGGCAACACGGGCTGCGATCTTCCGGGCAGGCGAGGCTCAGTGACGGAAGGCCCGGGAGGCGTGGCTTGATCCGGGAGGCGCGGCTTGATCCGCTGAGCCTGGCCGGCCCGAAAGATCGCAGCGAGCGTTGCCTGTGGCGGCGAGGGAAGCCAAGCCGGGAGCAGCGTCACCGCGGCTCCTGGCTCGGTTTCTCTCGCCACCGCAGGCAACATGGGCTGCGATCTTCTGGGCCGGACAGGCTCAGTGACGGAAGGCAGCCGCCTGGCTCGGGAGGCGCGGCTTGATCCGCTGAGCCTGGCCGGCCCGGAAGATCGCAACGCACGTTGCCTGCGGCGGCGAGGGAAGCCAAGCCAGGAGTAGCGGCGACGCTGCTCTGGTTGCCTGGTCCTCTCCTGCCTCCCCCGCTGATGTTCCCCGCTGCGTCGGGCGCCGCCAGCCCCGAGTTGGACACACCCTCGCCGCCGCGCCCAGTTGCTGCTCGCCCCGTCCTAGCCGGAGCCTGAGCCGGGCCCGCTCGGTCACGCCTCGCCCGCCACCTGCCCGATCCTGCGCCTCCTGCTTCCCCCCCCAGCCAAAAATACAAAGGCGGTCTGCCGCCGCCCGCGGAGCAATGGGAAGCTGAAGCCGCTGGCGGTTTCAGACTCCGTTTGCTCCATGCTGCTCCGCCCTGCCTGTCATGCGGCGGCAGACCGTCTTTGTGTTTTTCGCTGAGGGGGGAGCAGGAGGACCTTCCTGACTCCCTTCCCCAGCGCCGGACCTCCTGCCCTCCCTCCCAGCCAAAAACCCAAAGCGACCTCCCGAACGTTTTCCGTCTTACCAACCTGCCGCTGCCGCCGCCGAGAAACCCCACCGCCCGGCTGTCACCTTTTAAAACAGCCGGGTGGCTTCCCAGCAGCCTCCCGAAGCCGAACGCCAAACCCGAACTTCCGGGTTCAGCTTCGGGAGGCTGCTGGGAAGCCCCCTGGCTGTTTTAAAAGGTGACAGCCGGGCTGCGGGGCTTCCCAGCAGCCTCCGGAATGCCGAACCTGGAAGTTTGGGTTTGGCGTTCGTAAGACGAAAAACGTTCGTAAGAAGAGGCAAAAATTTTCTGAACCCCGGGTTCGTATCACGGGTTGTTCATAAGATGAGGGGTTCGTATCTTGAGGTACCACTGTATAATAATTTTAACATTCTAAAGACATTTATAGTTATTGATTTACCTCTTTGCAGTTTCAGCAGTCCAACATTGCCAGCAGTCCAGCTCCAGCAATTTGCCTCCTTGTAGCTGGTTTCACTTTTAGTTCCAGCACATGGCTTGCCTGTGCTGAATCAGCTCTGTGTCAAGAAGCAATGGATTCAATTGCTTGTGCTAATCAGCCCCTGTGCTGTGTGCTGCAAGGAGGTAAATTGCTGAGAGGCAGAAGCTAAAGGGTGGGGGTGGCTAGGTGGGGCTACCTTCAGTGTATAAGACACACCCAAGTTTTCACCCTCTTTTGGGGGTAAAAAGGTGCATCTTATACTCGGAAAAATACGGTAAGTAATGTCATTCTTATTTTGCAAAATATTGCCCCAATGTACAGGTAGTCCTCAACTTGCAACCATGCATTTAGTGACTGTTCAAAGTTACATTTGCACTCAAAAAATGTAACTTAATATTGCTTTTCAACTTATGACCATTGCAGCATCCCCATGATCACGTGATCAAAAGTCAGACACGTGGCAACTCATATTTACGGCTGTTCCAGTGTCCTGAGGCTGTATGATCAGCTTTTGCAACCTTCTGACAAATAAAGTCAATGGAGAAGCCATATTCACTTAACCACCACATTATTCACTTAACAACTGCAGTGATTCACTTAACAAATGTGGTTAAAATGGGGCAAAACTCATTTAACAAATGTCTCAGCAACAAAAATTTGTGGCTCAATTGTGGTTGTAAGTCGAGGATTACCTGTATCATACTTTTTGGCCTATGATACAGATTTCATAATATGGGGTCTTCAGACTTTAAGACTTATAGACTGGACTGCGCTGTGCTGGCTGGAGAATTCTGGGAGTTGAAGTCCACATGTCTTAAAGATGCCAAGTTTGAAGACCTCTGGCCTATACAACATTATGAGCTGAAATAATCAACCTTCAGCTTGAATGCCATCTGTGTTTGTTGTCCTTTGAGTTTATTCTTGGCTAATGCATTATTCTAATAATACAGTAATTGTTACTGTAATTGGGAATCTGGTTATTTAAAATACAGTGGTACCTCATCTTACGAACACCTCTTCTAACAAACTTTTCGAGGTACGAACCCAGTGTTTAAGATTTTTTTGCCTCTTCTTCTGAACTATTTTCACCTTACGAACCCAAGCCGCTGCTGCTGGGATGAAGGGGTTTCCTTTTTCCCCCTTTTTTGAAGAAAGAAAAGGGAGGGGTGGCTTGGAGGGGGAAAGAGTTTGCATTTAAAAAAGTAGGAGAACAGCGTGCTTGCACAGGCATTGAAAGGGTGTCTTTTGAAGAAAGAAAAGGGAGGGGCGCCCCCCTTGCCTTTCTTCCTTCCCACTCACCCTTTAGCCTAGCCTTGCTTCTTCCACCCAGCCCCTTTAGCTGGTCCTCCCTGCCCTCTGTTCGCCTCCCTTCTAAAGTTTGGGATTTTCCTGAAGGATTTGCACGCATTATTTGCTTTTACATTGGGAAACATTGTTTCGTCTTACGAACTTTTCACCTTACGAACCTCCTCCTGGAACCAATTAAGTTCGTATCATGAGGTACCACTGTACTACTATAAGCAAAAGATAAGCAATAATCCCTCTTCAAAAACAATCTAGCACAGGAGTATCAAATTCATCACGTTGTCATCATGTGACATATCACAACTTTTTCCCCTTCGCTAAAACAGGGGTGGGCATAGCCAGCACATGATACATCCAGCCCGTAGGCCACAAGTTTGACATTCCTGATTTAGCAAATGTCTGTATCAGACTTTTTATATGGCTTTGTGAGATCTACAGATTCAAATATTAAATACAAGCATATGTTCAGTCCTACAGAGTCTGTCCTCGTTTAGCAATCCCAGTTGGTAACTTTATGATTTACTGAAAAAATAACTTTATGATTAATCCTCACATTTATGACTTTTTCAGGCCTGAAAGACAAAGGAATGCTGAAGCTGAAGTCACTTAGTGACTGATTCATTAAAGGACTGGTTTGCTAAATAATGACAACCTGTAGATCTTTAATAGAGAATCCCCTCCATCTTGCAATAATACTCACATATGCTTTCACTATGATCAAAGAGCATGTTACCATGAAACCCCAGTATTTTCTCATCCTCGTCCTTTAATAATGATCACAATCTACCTCGTGGGATTTTTAACAGTGGGGCTGCATATTTATTTATCTATTATTTATTTGATCAGATTTCTATGCCATCTTTGCAGCTGAATGCTTCACTGGTTGAAAAAATACTACACTAGCAAGAAGATGCAGAGATGATTATTTATGCAGTCGTTTTTGATTGTAAGAACAGATGGTTTGGAGCAAAGCCTTTTTTTCAATCCCAGGAATACAGGCAGCTCCCAAACATGTGCAAGTCCTTCATGAAACCATGACGTTTTTATTAGGTGCTGAATAAGAAAGACTTCAGTTGAAGCGAAGGGCAAGTCGCTTTCCCATTAAACTTGATTCCTATAAGATTTAAAGTACTTAAATGGACCTCTTCTGCTGAGAATGTTCTCAGAGTTTCATGATTCTTAAACATTGCTTCACGGGGATTCCATGGGTAGACACAAACACTCTTTCTTTCACACACAACATTCTACACAACAGCAGAATTATGCATAATAGAAGAACTGGGCTTTGCTTAAAAACTGTCAGCAGCTCTTCTGCTGACATCAAGTGGAGTCAAGACTGGAATGGTTCTGTTTGGATCATGGCAAAAGTACACAGCCACCTTATAATCTGTTCCTGAATGCAGGAAGGGTATATCGCACACATAAGACTGCCAAGATTTGACAGCCAATATGAAAGCAGCATGTAAAAGGGATTATATTATTACAAAACGTAACTTTCTCCTTTAGAGTGCTGGTTCATGGGTTCCTTTCAGATGTGTACCAGCTTAGTAGGTGGCATCGTTTCTTAAAGTCCCTTATTAAAATAGACAACCTCAATATCAGAATTCTTCTCTCTGATTAAATTCTGGACTTCTGGTTCCAGGCGATTCATCCGCATTGAACTGCAAAGGGAAATATTACACCGTTTATTTGAAAGTACACCTGCTATGGATGTGGCACTAATACCTTAGAGCAGTGGTTCTCAACCTTGGGGTCGGGACCCCTTTGGGGGGTCGAACGACCATTCCACAGGGGTTGCCTAAGATCATGGGAAAAGACAAATTTCCAATGGTGTTAGCAACTAAAGCTTCTATTCTGGCATCTCGGAACATAATTTTACAATCCAATCAATCAGGCGTTTACAGGGGGGTGTCCCTCGGACCTCTTGCCAATCAGCTTAAAGATCTGTTGGAAGAATTGGCACTAGACTTATGGTTGGGGTCACCACAAGATGAGGAACTGTATTAAGGGGTCGCGGCATTAGAAAGGTTGAGAACCACTGCCTTAGAGAATTATGGTGACTGAAACATGTTCTAGAAAATTAAGGCTCTAAACACTTTGACAGACTTTATTTAATATGCCTTCTAGAGGTGTTGAATTACAGGTTCTCTAATTATCAATCGACATAGCCCTTTCAAGGACACAATATTGGGAAAACTGATTGAGCCATATATACAACTTTGTGGCCTTTGGAAAGAAATAAGTCTTTCTGTAAGAAAGGGTAAGAAGGCAAGTGAAATCAGTGTCCTACATTAGTCATTTGACTGCATTATTTCAAATATCATTCAATATCCATTTATTTAGTTCCTAAACCAGATGGTCTGACCACAACACAAGAGACAAAATAGGCAGGTTAAATACAAACTCCAAACTTCTAAGACCACCCCACAGAAATGTAAAATTCGATATTCAATGTAGAATTATCCAGCAGAATGTGTAAAAGTCTAGTTTAAGTTCTTAAAGAGGATAACTCTGAACATATGTATGTTGGCTTGAAAGTATGAAATGTCAAGGACCAAAGGCTGTCATTGAAGAAAAAATGTTCTTTTTGCCTGCAACCTCCTCTAATTGACATTGGCTGTTCTTTTCCCTAGCAGATCCTTCCAGCCTGAGACATCAAAGAATGAATCTGGAATCTTCTCAATGCAAAGTTCTATTGCTGAACTTTATATCCCAGTTCCAAAATTCTTTGACACAATCTTTGTGGAAATACTGCAGAACACATTTTCCTGAGAAATATTATATCTAACTGAAAGCAACAGTAACATGCAAAAATATGTATTTCTTACCTCTTCTGCGGGAAGAATGCACAGCAAAGAGGTGTGGCAAACACCAAACTATAGAAAGACAAGAATGGAAGAAGTACTTTGGGTTGCCATTTTGTTATCGTGTGTTTGACTCATAACATGCTCACCAGCTGCTTGAGTATCAAACCATAATTGTCTATCATATGTAATGGAGTCTTCGGAGAGGGGCGGCATATAAATCAAATAAGTAATAAATTTACATAAATCAATTTTCCAACATTTGATTAGAATTCCTGAGGGGAAACAACACAGAGAAAACACAATCTTATATTGTAGTTTTCTTGCTTCCCAATCAATGTTTCCCTCTAGTATCCAGTGTCTTTTCAGGATCCAACCAATAACACTGTAATGTTCTTCTAATTATATTTTTTAAGAGGACAGACTGAATGTTAATCCTGGTTCAGTTTCCCTAACCAGTGCATATGATTATCGTGTGGGCTTCAAAAATTTCAGCAACGGGTTCTTGGCCCAGTTGCTGGGTGGGTGTGGCCATGATGGGTGTGGTCTAGTAGAGGGCGGGGGGCATTTTTGCCTTCCCCAGGCTTTGAAGGCTTCCCTTGAGCCTCTGGGAGGCAAAAACTGCCTCCCCAGGGCTCCGGAAGCCATCTGGATCTTCCCGGGGACCCATTTTTCCACCTCTCTGAGCCTCCATGCAGGCTGTGCACTTAGCTCGTATCCAAAACAGGCCGCGTGGAGGCTCCTGGGAGGGGCGGGGTGGGAGGGGCCAGCCAGGTGTGGGATTTGGGGGTTCTCCAAACTGACCGTAACGTTAGCAATGGGTTCTCCCAAACTCGGGCGAATCTGTAACAGCCCATACCTGTATGATTTGGTCTACAATTCCAACGTCTAGCTACAATAGGCAATAGTGCAAGATAATGAGAATTGTTGTTCAGAGTATAGATGGCACCACGTTTGAGAAGACTGTAGGTACATCATCTACTGGTGCTAGAGGATTGCACAAAGCTTTGGTCTTTGGTACAAGTTAGATACTCAGGACAGAATAATCAAGACCACCAAACAAAGATCATAAAAACATAAATTGAACGGGTCCAAAGACGGACTACAAGAATGGTGGAAGGTCTTAAGCATAAAATGTATCAGGAAAGACTTAATCTGTATAGTCTGGAGGACAGAAGGAAAAGGGGGGACACGATCGAAACATTTAAATATGTTAAAGGGTTAAATAAGGTTCAGGAGGGAAGTGTTTTTAATACGAAAGTGAACACAAGAACAAGGGGACATAATCTGAAGTTAGTTGGGGGAAAGATCAAAAGCAACATGAGAAAATATTATTTTACTGAAAGAGTAGTAGATCCTTGGAACAAACTTCCAGCAGATGTGGTTGGTAAATCCACAGTAACTGAATTTAAACATGCCTGGGATAAACATATATCCATCCTAAGATAAAAATACAGGAAATAGTATAAGGGCAGACTAGATGGATCATGAGGACTTTTTCTGCCGTCAGTCTTCTATGTTTCTATGTTTCTAAAACTCCAAATGTTCACAAAGACATGGTAACTCCCCTGTTAAATATTAGTAAACAATATAAGTCACATTGTCCAGTATAGAAAATACAGAAGTCCTGGACATCTGTTTCTGGACAATTCTATTTGCATAGGAGAAATATATCACTTACGTCAGGCCCACAAGTCCAATCTGCAGTGGAGCATTCATCCAGGGGTATCGCTGGTGGAAATAGAAAAGGAATTCTTTGCACACAATATTCATATTGTTTTCCAAAGCAAAAAAATCTTATTTATTTATAGTTTATAGAGGTGAAATGCTTTATGAAGCAACCATAGTCATACATGAGATGATACCGGATTCTTTTTGAGCCTAATGCACTGTTGTGGTTAGCTCTGGCCCAGCTCCTGCCCCAAGGACTGTGGATGTGGGGGAGACATCCAGATGCTGCAGGCCTGTTTTGCCCCCGGTGGAATCTGCTGATAAAGGCTCCTCTGACCAAGAAGACATGAGTGACAGGGAGGAGGAGAGTGGGGCAGACAGCTCAGAAGGAGATCAATTATCTAGCTCCTCCTTGGATTCAGAACAAGAGTTAATGATACAGCCACGCATGCGGAGAGCGATGCATAGGCAACAACAACTGAGAGATTATTATCAAAGAAAATGAGGCCACCTGTGGTTGGGTGGGGCTGTGGTAATTAGTGAGGCTGCTATAAATAGCAGCCTGAGGGTTTGGCCATTGTGGAGGATTATCTGATCCTTGTGTTTTGTGACTGCTTTACTGACTTTGACTTTTTGTGTGCTGATTTTTCCCCGCTTTGAAACTAAACCAGAGCAAAGTGTGTTTCACTTTGTGAAAGAAGAAGGACTGTGAATTGCCTCACAGCTGCAAGCTAAGTATCACAGAACTGATAAGGGACTTGTACAAATTACCAGTTTGTTTGGAGACTGCTCTTAGAGTGCTAAGAGTGCTCTTAGCTATACCAAAGAGGGCTTGGTTTAAGTGAATTTTCATTATAAAGAACATTGTTTTGAATTTTCAAACGTGTGTGTGTCTGAAATTTGTACCTGCGTACTTTTGGGAGGATTCTACCAGAGAGCCCGACAGAACATGCACAGAATATATAAGCAGAGGCAAAATGTCATGTTGCCTTAACAACACAGTGCCACAATTCAACAGGTGTGTTGAAGTACAGCAAGTATATCTTCTGCTTTTGCCACAGTCATTCTTCTGGAATATCTTCAGTGTTACAAACATGCCATTCTTGAAATTTATATTATGCACATCAGTAAAGCTATCAGCACTTGGTTTTTGAATAGGGTTAATCTGCTGCTACAAATATTTCTATTTTTATTGAAACCCTGAAACTGGTTTAACATCCTGAAAACCTGGATAATTTCCTTAAGCAGAAAAAGGGGCTGGGGGCAGAGGCAAAATCAGCAAAGCTGCAGACCACCACAATGCAAGCTCCACTTCTTTTGAGCATGATGCACATAGAAAGTCTATGATGCACATAGAAAGCCACATAGAAAGCCACTTGGATTACAATGTCTATCTGCCTTTTTGTTGATTTTATTATGTATGTATGTATGTATGTATGTATGTATGTATGTATGTATGTATGTATGTATGTATTTATTTATTTATTTATTTATTTATTTATTTATTAAATTTGTATGCCGCCCCTCTCCGTAGACTCGGGGCGGCTCACAGCAGTGATAAAAACAATGTACAATACAAATCTAATAATACGAACTTAAAAACCCATAATTTAAAAAACATGCACACAACACACCATACATACATTATATCGGTCTGGGGAAGATATTTCAATTCCCCCATGACGGCAGAGGTGGGCTTTGAGAAGTTTACGAAAGGCAAGGATGATGGGGCCAATTCTGATCTCTGGGGGGAGTTGGTTCCAGAGGGCCGGGGCCGCCACTGAGAAGTCTCAGGGTGTGTGAGGCCTGGTAAGTAGGGCAGCTCCACGCTTCCCATCCCCACCCTAGCTTAATTTTTTACCTGTGTGCCTTGCCCTCAACCCCTGCCTCCCAGAATGGGCAGGGTCTTAATTAGGGATAATTTTGTGGGTGGGGCTTAATTTGATTGCATGCGCTCAAAAAGATAAAAGGGTTTCTTTTCAAGATGGGAGAAGCACAGTGCTAGATACGGTTCCCAAAATTAACATCACAGGACTAAAATGTTTGCAGAACTTTAGCAATCTTGCTAAAGTTTTAATATCATGAGAGCTTTTAATGCTAAAAGCTAAACATGGCATAGGACAGTTTCTTTTTATGTTAATCCTATATTTGCCATTTGCAAGAAAAGAAAAATCAGTTGCCCTTCAGGTTCCTGGGACTTTAGTTTTTAGCCAGCATTAATCACCAGTTCCATTTATAAAACTGAAATATCTGGTGAAGACTAAATTGGAGAAATCTGGTTTAATTAAAATGTATATAATTTGCATAATCTTGATCCATCCCATGAATCCTGATTCCAACTTGACAACTGATGCTTTTGAAAAGAAAAGTACATTTCTTTTCCCTGTCTTGTAGCTGCCATTTGCAGCAACAAGGGGTTAGGCAAAAGTTAGGATTAAACTTTGACAGCCTCCCTCATATTTCCGGGACCGCCTTCTGCCGCACGAATCCCAGCGACCGGTTAGGTCCCACAGAGTTGGCCTTCTCTGCGTCCCGTCGACTAAGCAATGTCATTTGGCGGGACCCAGGAGAAGAGCCTTCTCTGTGGCGGCCCCGACCCTCTAGAACCAGCTCCCCCCAGATATCAGAGTTGCCCCCACCCTCCTTGCCTTTCGCAAGCTCCTTAAAACCCACCTCTGTCGTCAGGCATGGGGGAATTGAAATTTCTCTTCCCCCTAGGCTTATAAAATTTATACATGGTATGCTTGTATGTATGATTGGTTTTTTAAATTGCGGTTTTTTAAATTGTTTTTGTTGTGATTCAGCCTGAGGCTCCTCAGGGACCGGCTGCGTCTCTGCTGGATCCAGGCCCGGAGGAGAAGGACAGTGAACAGGAGGGGGAGGACCAGGCAGACGGGGGAGAGGAATGTCAGGAAGAGGATGAGGGGGAGCAGCCTGAGAGCCCCGGGGGGGGCCCTCTCCCCAGCCACTACCCTGGCTTCATTGGATGAGGAAGCACAGGCTATAATTGACATGAGACAGAGACGTGCAGCTCAGAGACGGGACCAATTAGAAAGGTATTGGCATCACTGAATTGGCAACAGCTGGGTTTGGGTGTGGTTCTCCTCAGCAGGGTTTAAAAGGCAGGCAAGCCCTTTTAGCCATGTGGAGCGTTATCAACTGGAAGTTCTGTGAACCTGCTTTGCTTCTCGGCGTCTCTGATCTTGGCTTGTGGCCTAGAAGACTGGAAGACTTGGGGGAGGCGTATGTTTGTTATCTCCAGCGTAGTTTTTGACAGCAATGTTCCTGTGTGTAAGGACATTTTCTGTTACCTGTGTTTGCTTTGAATTCTATAAACTGCCTTTGATTTTTACCAGTCTTTTTGGGTTGGTGTTTGCTGGAGGGACCCAGACAGAACAGTTTTTAATATTAGATTTGTTTACATTGTCTTTTTATATTGTTGTTAGCTGCCCCAAGTCTTCCGAGAGGGGCAGCATACAAATCTAATAAATAAAATAAAATAAATAAATATTCTTGTACTAGAAGGGAACCTGACCCCCCAAAAGGGAATCACATCCTTCTAGGTATAAAGTTATGGAGGAACATGAACTTGACCAAGAACCAAAAAAAATATTCATACCTTCATAAATGCTCTTTTCTCCAGGGCATTCATGATCACAGGAGGGATGGCTGTGGGAAAGAAGTGGAAGAAGAGTCAGAGACTATAAAAATAACCTAGATGTCTCTTCAAGAAAGGGACAGAGAAAACCTGCACATACTGGATTTGCTAGGATACTTTTTCACTAAGAAACTTTCATACCTAGTGTTGTGGTTGGCTCTGGCCCAGCTCCTGCCCCAGGGAATGTGGAGGTGGAGGCAGGGGAAACTTCAACATGTCATAGGCCTGTTTTATTGCAGACAGAGTCAGGTAGTTCAGTTTCCTCGGACGAAGAAGAAGGTGGAAGTGACTTGGACGAGGGGGGCTTGGCACACAGCCCAGGAAGTCAATCTCTATTATCTTTGGTTGATTTGGATGGGGAAGTCTTGGACCCACGCAGACGCAGAGTTATGCGTAGAAGAGACCAATTGAGGGCATATTACAGGAGATAAGAGAGGCCACCTGAGTTTGGGTGGGGCTCCAATAATTAGTGCTGCTGATATAAATAGCAACGTGTGGGTTTGGCCGTTGTGGAAGATTATCTGATCGTTGTGCTTCAGGACTGCCTTGCTGTCTCCGGACTTTGTTTGATGATTTTTCACGACTTTGAAACCAAAGCAGAGCAAAGTGTGTGTGTTTCACTTCGTGGAAGAAGGAGGGCTGTGATGTTTCTTCACAGCTGCTAGCTAAGTACTTAAGGACTGATTAAAGGAATTGTACAAACTACCAGGTCGTTTTGGGATGAGTGCTCTTTGCAATACAAAAAGAGTGCTTAGTTTATTTTGAATTTTGTGATAAAGAATATTGTTTTGAATTTTCAAATGTGTGTATGTCTGAAATTTGTACCCTTGAATTTTTGGGAGGCTCATACCAGAGAGCCCGGCAGAACACCTATTGGGATCTTTTGGACTAAAATTATTATTATTATTATTTATTAGATTTGTATGCTGCCCTTCTCTGTAAACTCCCGTCAATCTCAGCAATATAGTTAATAAGTGAAGGTGATATATTAGAGAAGGTTGTTCCAAGCACCAGTTATATATACTGAGATTTATGCTACAATAAATATTTCTTCTCATATCTCTAGCTTTTCCAAAAGCCACAACTGGGAACGATCAACATGTTTTCTCAATGGCATAATTCTTGATATTCCCACCTATGTCGCCAGGCATAGAAGAATTGAAAGAATTGATGTATGGAAGAATTGATATGTCAATTGATATATCCTTAGCTGTCTTGGTTTATGTATGGTTTGTTTGGTTTGTATGATTTTTTTTTAATAAAGGGTTTTTAAAACTGTTTTAATATTGGATTTGTATATGATGCTTTTACTTGTTGTGAGCCGCTCCGAGTCCTCAGAGAGGGGCGGCATACAAATATAATAAATTATTATTATTAAATTATTATTCTCAAGCACGTTCCACTGAATTCAGAAGTTTCGGTAACTAAACGGATATATATTATATGATATTATATTGTTGTGTCTTTCAAGCTCTATCTTCAGGGGTGATTTTAATTTTGATTCAAAATTTGTCATTAAAAAAAATCTATCTTTTATATCTTAAAAATAATAAACCTATCTCATCTTTGACCGTTCTGAATGGAAATAAAACCAACCTACAAAACAATTCCAAAACCGACTAACATGAAATTCAATTTGAAAATGATTTTATATCATATCTCTCTTTATTCGTCTTTAAACCAAATAGAAATTCTACTCTCACCATAACATTTTAATACAACTATTTATTAACGCCTATATCAACTTTTATACTCCTTTACATAAGAAAATATTTATTATACCCTACATGTACACCCACTATCCTATTACTATACCATGTCGTATCACCTGAAAATGTCTGCGTCACACACAGATTTACCCCCCACCCCACCCACTATTCCTTACTCCCTTCTTCTCTTACTTAAATCTCAAATTTCTCTAATTATTTCAGTTGATTATTAAAACATCCTCTTTCCTTAATTATACTCTTATTTTCTGGTCTCCTTTTTTGATAAATCACTTTTTACTAACTAATATATATATATATATATATATATACACACACACACACACACATATATATATATATACATATATATATATATATGCACTTGAATCTAAATGTTATAGTCTGGAGGACAGAAGGAAAAGGGGGGACATGATCGAAACATTTAAATATGTTAAAGGGCTAAATATGGTTCAGGAGGGAAGTGTTTTTAATAGGAAAGTGAACATAAGAACAAGGGGACACAATCTGAGGTTAGTTGGGGGAATGATCAAAGGCAACGTGAGAAAATATTATTTCACTGAAAGAGTAGTAGATCCTTGGAACAAACTTCCAGCAGACGTGGTTGGTAAATCCACAGTAACTGAATTTAAACATGCCTGGGATAAACATATATCCATTGTAAGATAAAATACAGGAAATAGTATAAGGGCAGACTAGATGGACCATGAGGTCTTTTTCTGCCGTCAGTCTTCTATGTTTCTACAAGCACAACTTATATGTATATACTTTAAGACAGAGGTCTTCAAACTTGGCAACTTGAAGACTTGTGGACTTCAACTCCCAGAATTCTCCAGCCAGCATAGCTGGCTGGAGAATTCTGGGAGTTGAAGTCCACAAGTCTTCAAGTTGCCAGGTTTGGGGACCCATGCTTTAAGAAATAGAATATTGAGATATAATTTTTTATGTATTACTATGTAACAATTTTACTATTCTCCCACACCCTTTTGATTCTGTACCCCCCTTTTTTTTGTTCATATTCCCCTCTTTTTTTATTAACTTAATAAATAAATTTTATATTTTTTAAAAAAATGAACAAAGAGGGAATATTCAATGTCAATGGGTTTTTCTTTTCTTGCAACAACATACCCATCGCTGGTGCAGCCATTCCAATGCGTGAAATCACCACTTGCACAATAGCTTGCTGGGCTGCCTTCTTTGATTCACCCAGCCGATTTCCATGTTCGTCCATAATGGGGATACCCAATTTTAGCTCCCTATAGAAATGGTTAAGAGGGAAGCATAAATTCTCTATTTTTCATTCTGTCTTTTCTCTGCATTTCATTATGTTGCTTTGTTCCTCATCTGTTGTAAAATACTGATGGCTGTGGCAATAGTATTCAATATTTTCCTCTATAGAGGCCCCAACAAAAGCTTTTGAGGAGTACGACAGAAACCAGTCACTGCAGCATGTGCTCACACAGAAAGGGAATTTGTATAGTCCCAAAATTAAATCTACCATCTATCTAAATCTCTTGACTATATGTATGCCCTCGCCAGGATACACCTGCAAACTTCACAGCCTATCAGGGGCCCACAGGCTGTATGTTGTAAACCTAAATACAAGTACAGTGGTACCTCTACTTAAGAATGCCTCTAGTTAATAACTTTTCTAGATAAGAACCAGGTGTTCAAGATTTCCCCCTCCCCCCCTCTTCTTAAGAACCATTTTCTACTTAAGAACCCGAGCCCAGAAAAATTTCCCAAGAAAATTGAGAGCAGCACGAAGGCCCAGCCAGTTTCTTGCCATTCCCCTTTTAATCCGGACATTTTGGGCTTTTCTGGGCTGCCAGAGGAGTCTTTTGGTGTTGCTTAAGAAGGCTTTGGCAGCCCAGAGCAAATGGAGCATTTTCCTTTCTCTGGGTGCTTGAAGAGGGAATAAACCGCTTCGCTGTGGTGACTCCCTTGCGCTGCGTCCCACACACCTGGCATGAAGTTGCCTCCCGGAGTGTCTGGGCATGGAAAGGCAAAAGGGGGTGCTTTGCCCCTGCCGGATCAACTCGGCTTCAGCCAAACCGAGGAGTCACCAAAGTGAAGGAAAGCCGCCGGCTACAAAGCGAGCAAGTGAGAGAAGAGGGGAGCCTTTCAGCATGGGAAGGAAGAGGAAGCAGGTAGCAGCAGCAGCTGCCTTTCGGCCAAAGGAGCAGGAGCTTCCCCCCTCTTGCCCACTGGATTTCTCTCTCTGATGCAGTGTATGGGAGGCAGCCTCGCACTGGGTGTATGGGAGGTGCATGCTCCTCGCTGCCTCAGAGTCCCTCTTTTTTTTAAAAAAAAAGCCTTAAAATTTTTGGATTTTTTTGATTCCCCTCCCCTCACCTTCTTCCTTCGGCAGCGACTGTCCTCCTCCTCCTCTTCCTCCTCCTCCTCCCACCCAAATTCCAAGCTTTTATTTCTTTCCTAATGGCTTTGCACGCATTATCTGCTTTTACATTGATTCCTATGGGAAAAATTGCTTCTACTTACAAACTTTTCTCCTTAAGAACCTGGTCACGGAACAAATTAAGTTCTTAAGTAGAGGTACCACTGTACTTGGTTGATTTTTTAGATGGCCAGATGATTTTATTTTTGTAGGAAACAGTTGAGGAGAACTGACTAGTATAGACCCTAGCTATCCCCAGTGCTAATTCCCAGTGGGATCCCAATGATGGTGGAAGTGTTTTACATTTTTGTTGGCTACTGCATCTGCTTTTACAAAGGAATCAATGGGAAGGGAAGAAAGTTGTTTGAACGAAAGAGCTGAATGGAGGAAAAGACTATCCCTATTTCAGAAAATCGACTCATCTTACAATGAATAGTAGTATAAAAACCTTACATAACAATCAATCAAATCTTTATCATGGTCATAAACCTTACATGTTATCTTGAATATCTGTTACAGGAGTTTGGGTATATTATTAAATCTTTACATACCCCATGCTTTTTAGTGTTATAAGATAAGATAACCAATGTTAGAGGTGTTCAGAATAAGCAGCCTATAAGGAATTACTAGGAGTTGAACTTCCTGTAGCAGTTCTTTCATTACATTTCCACCCAAGAAACCATGCCATCTTACCTTTGTCTGGTTAATGGAATATTGATGCAATTTGCAGCTGCCACCGCTGCAAAGGGCACATAGCGTCCAATGATCGAGGGCAAATGCTATCAAAAAGGGAGTGTTGAAATAAGAGAATAAAGACACTTATGAAACAGATGGCATTAATAACATGATGAACAGAATTATATTTTACAACAGACTCACTGATGCAGTCAGAAACTGTCACAAATTCCTTTGAGAAGTCATCATGCAGATATAATGAAATTTTAGAACTTTGTTTTTCTATTATGTATTGCAGAGGTGGGTTTCAGCAGGTTCTCACCTGTGCTGTCCCCAGAGACAGAAATAGTTGGACTGTATTTAGGCATGTTTCTTTAAGATATTGCATCAGGGGAAACGTAGTGAAATTGCACTCTGGGTAATGTAGTTTTACATGTGACCACATGTATTCCTATTGGCTCTGACTCGAGATGAGGGGTAATTGGAGAGAACATTCCAGAGGGTCTTTGTCTTCACTCACTAAGCCAGCCAGCATGTAGATGCTACACCTAAAGCCTGGGTCAATTCAACCTCTTTTTACCTGCACAGTGGGAAAGATTATACTGCAGAAGAATCGCATCATAACTGTGAGTTATTGTGGGAATGTCTGTAATAAAATGATCTGGGATATCTCATTGTGCTAAGTTATCTGACTGGGAAAAGTTGATTTCTACCAGAACATCACCAGTTCTGGAAAACAGGTAGTGGAAATTTTGAGTAGTTTGGAGAACCGGTAATAGAAGGTTTGAGTAGTTCAGAGAACTGGTAAATACCACTTCTGACTGGCCCCGCCCCCATCTATTCTCCACTTCCTGAGTCCCAGCTGATTGGGAGGGAATGGAGATTTTACAGTATCTTTTCTCTGCCACACCCACCAAGCCACACCCACAGAACCGGTACTAAAAAAAATTGAAACCCACCACTGATGCATTGAATAATCCAAAGCAACTCCCTGGTTCACTAGGCAAATCTTTGCGAAGGCATCCAACTGGTGAGAGAGCTCAGACTTAAAACATACTAATGAAGCAACTTCAACAGCTAGCTCTCTGCTATTCTTTCGTTCAGTTTTGTTTTTCTTTTTGGGCTACTGTAAGAAATTGAGTCTCTTATCAGCTTGAGATATAATTGAAAATGATATTGCAATGCCCTTGGAAAATTCTTGACCTTTATATAGAATAATACTGATTAAACACTTTTTGTATGTTTGCATTACACTGGTACCTCTACTTAAGAATGCCTCTACTTAAGAACTTTTCTAGATAAGAACTGGGTGTTCAAGATTTTTTTGCATCTACTTAAGAACCATTTTCTACTTAAGAACCCGAGCCCCGAAAAATTACCCAGGAAAATTGAGAGCGGCATGAAGGCCCGGCCAGTTTTCTGCAATTCCCCCTTTAATCCCGGCCATTTTGGGCTTTTCTGGGCTGCCAGGGGAGCCTTTTGGTGGCGCTTAAGGAGGCTTTGGCAGTCCAGAGTGAACGGAACATATTCCTTTCTCTGGGCGCTGCCTCAGAGTCCCTCTTTTTTTTTCTGAAGCCTTAAAGTTTTGTATTTTTTTGATTCCCCTCATCTCACCTTTTTTCTTCGGCAGCGACTCTCCTCCTCCTCTTCTTCTTCCTCCTCCTCCCACCCAAATGCCAAGCTTTTATTTCTTTCCTAATGGGTTTGCACACATTATTTGCTTTTACATTGATTCCTATAGAAAAATGGCTTCTACTTAAGAACTTTTCTACTTAAGAACCTGGTCACGGAACGAATTAAGTTCTTAAATACAACTGCAATGTTTTCTTCTTGTAACTTTAATATCATTTTTTTTCCTTTTGTGATTTATATGCCAACCATTTCCTCCATTTATCTTTACTTTGCATAATTCATCTTTATTTTCAGCTTTCTCACTATTAACATAGATAATTGCCTCTGCAGAAGCTTCATTTGTTCAATTCATTATTGTCCCTAGGGATTATTTGTGTGTTAAGAATTTTGGTTTTAATAAACAGATGGATTAATGGAAAATAGGTGGCTGAAAGGGTTGAAATTTGCATTATGTTGTGATCTTTAAAAGGCAATTTTTATAAAATGATATATTACTGGTACATGCCAGACAAATTATCTAGATTGTATGAAGACATTTCATATGTACGTTGGCACTGTGAACAATATGAAGAGATATTTTATCATGCTTGATGGAATGTAAAAAAAACTAAGAAATGGATTGAAATGCATACATTGATAAAGAGGATTTTAAAAATTAATATTGAATATTGAAACCAAAACTTTTCCTTTTAGGACTGATTGATAAACAGTTATAAAAAAGATATTGGAGATTATTTTAAGGTATGATTACAGCACTGAGGTTACTGTGTGCAAAAAGTGGAAATATTTGGCAACACTGAGGGATGATTGATGAAATCGGGAGAATTTGCTAAGAGAAAAATATTAGGATGTATAAGTTGCTGCAGGTTGACTATCACTGTGTTTCTATATATCTCAGCAGTTTTGTAAAATGCAAGCTAGTACAGCCCATGGAACATCTGATTGCAACATTGGCAAACTTCTTGAAGGGGAATATACTATCCTTCCATAGAAACAGCTTCAGGAAACTTTAAACTGGGTTGGATATGAGTTGGGATAAAGTGAAAAAAATTATTATGAAGAAATGGCAGGGGGAAAAGCCATTGGTATATTTGTGGTCAGCTGCAAATGGAGAAACGCCCTAGAGTTGACTAAGATGTAGAATTGAACCAAAAGGAAGTTTTGTTTCCTGAAACCTTTGAAAAGTATGGAAATAATTACTGGAAAAGTCATTCTTTAAGAATCTGGCAAAGGAAAGCAAGTGAGTATTTCTATCTAATTTTTCTAGGGATTTTGGGTGTTATCCTTTGGGATAAAAGAGATCTGCAGCACAAGAATTATTATATTAGGAACTTCTTAATATTTTATGTGTACAAATAGTAATACATTAAATCTACTATACTAGGATAATAAGAGTGAAATTGTTAGTCTGTCTTATTAATATGGAATAAAGAAGTCTCCATGAAATCCACAGAAATAGATTATGCCAGTATCCAAATGTTCATGATAAACATGAATTCTTCTGCTTCTGAAAGAAAGAGGCAGATCATGTCATAACCAAGGAAGGAGATAAAATCACTTCTGTAAGCGAAGTCAGATTGCTACTTTTTATTTCAGAGATGGGGAATTCTGTCTTCAGGATGGCTTGGTCAACCAGTGTACAATATTCGTTTGTGATGTGACAGAGTCAGTGTGTCTCTTACCTTGGTGAGAGATTTGAGTCCTAATGCCGCCACCACAGCTCCAGTAGTAGCACTGACGTAAGCAGTTCCCAATTGTCTGCAAAACAAGTAGACAACTTGGTGACACCAAGAAACTCTCAGCCCTCCTGGCTAACCTTAACTTAAACCCAAGTCCCATCCCAGAAATATGGCAGGGTGGATAACAATTTTGCATATTTAAAGCAGCTCTGAGGTATCATAAAGTACACACACCTCTGATCAGAAATGCCGGTAGGCAAAATCAAACATTTTGAATTGTATTTGGGGCTAATGGAAAATTAACAGCCATAATGGTACCTTACATCTTTTTTTTATCCAGGTTGCCTTTTCCGTTTTAGAGGGCTTTAAGAGTAAAATGAATGACACGTTTCTCAAAATGTTAACAAAATACAAAAATACCAGACAAAAAAATGCCAGTCCTGTCACTGTGGTCTTTGAGAACATAAAAATGAACTCTGGCATGCTAGGCCAGGGGTAGGCAAAGTTGGCTCTTCTATGACTTGTGGACTTCAACTCCCAGAATTCCTGAGCCAATCATGCTAGCCCAGGAATTCTGGGAGTTGAAGTCCACATGTCATAGAAGAGCCAACTTTGCCTACCCTTGTGCTAGGCCAAAAGAGGCTCGCCTAACTTTATCAAATGGAACCATTCCTGTCAGTAATTTGAGCGCTTCACTGGTCGCCAGTGTTGGTTTCCAGACATACTTGAAGCTGCAGGCTGTCACCCTTTAAAACATTATATGGCCCAGAGATTCCTGGGACCTTTATTTATTTATTTTATTTTATTGGATTTATATGCCTGATAATTTCTCCTGATAATACCTGCCCCGCATTAAGTTCTGATAAAGTAGGGTCCCTCTGTATCCCTAGATTTAGGAAGGATTACTATCAGGATCATGGAAAAGACTGTCTTCAATTTCTGTCCCCTTCTGTAAAATAAAGAATTCCTCCAGAAATCCAAATCGCTCTTATTAAGTTTGAGAAAAACATTAAAATTTGCAGTCTTTGTATCATTGTTACAATTTTGTTTCTTCTAGCATTGGATATACTGTATATTTTCTCTCATTTTTTTGGTCACTGATATTCCTGGTACTTATATATGCTGATACATTTTAAATATTTTTATTATGTTATTCTTATGATCTTAATCTGATTCATTATGTCGGGCATGTGTGCTGCTCATAATCAGCAACAGTTGGAGCAATCTGCAAGCCCAGGTTTTTTTTAAAGGTAAGTACGGTAAGTGGTAAATTGGAAGCGATATAGAAAATAGAGATCTTCTGTTTTGCTATCCAAGTAGGCACTGAATCAGGAAAATGGTACGCTCTAGAAACTGCCACAGCCTATAGTTGGTTTAGGGCCAGGCAACTCACAGACACTGGATATAATTCTTGGTAGAGAAGTTGATACTAATTTCCAGTTATTTTATTGCTTTCTTACTTGACAGTGATAGGTGCGTCTCCACTCCGGTTAGTATAATTGACAATGGCATTGAATGACTGATTCACCCATTGCCAGAAAACCATGGCAGGGGCCGTCCTGCAGGAAAAGAGACAGTCAGGACTGCCAAAAGATACAAGAAGCCAAGACAGAAAGCTATCAGAGAAACCAAAATGCCAGGTTAACCTTCAGCATCCTAGGAAAATTATACTTGTTTATCTTAGTGTGCAATAGCACCCATTTGTGCATACACTTCAAGAGGCCTGGCTGTGGTTTCACTTTTGAACAAGGAAGTTGCAAACGTTCCTAATGCGTGTCCTTGCAAAAGTTTACATTTCTAAATGGCCTTATCTATCTGTCCATACAAATACACAAACATTAGCAGTCACATTCTTAAAGATACTCAAATAGTGTTATGTACATGGTTTTCACTGAAGCCACTCAAGACTCTCCAGAACATACATTTGCATGCATGTACCCCTTTGCTAATTATATGCAATAGTTTTAATGTTAAAATGTGGTTGCATTTTATATTATTTCATATGTTTTATGTTACTTATGTGCTTAAATATCAAATCTACCATATTTTTCAGAGTATAAGATGCACATTTTTACTTCCCAAAAGACGGTGAAAACTTGGGTGCGTCTTATACACCGAATATTGACCATCCACCCAGCCAGCCCCACCCTTTGGCCTCTGCCTCCCAGCAATTTACCTCCTTGCAGCAAACAGAACAGTCTGTTAAGTGAAGCAACTCATTACAGTGATCTCTCGGTTAGCGCGGGGGTTACGTTCCAAGACCTCCCGCGCTAACCGATTTCCGCGTTATATTGGATGCGGAAGTAAAACCACCATCTGCGCATGTGCGCCATTTTTTTCATGGCCGCACATGCGCAGATGGTGGAGTTTGCGTGTGGGCGGCGGGGAAGACCAAGGGAAGATTCCTTCAGCCGCCCAACAGCTGATCTGCTCCGCAGCGCGGAAGCAGCGAGGAGCCGAAGATGGGGTAAAGGCAAAGGGGAAACCCCATCTTCGGCTCCTCGCTGCTGCCGCGCTGCGGAGCGGATCAGGTGTTGGGCGGCTGAAGGAACCTTCCCTTGGTCTTCCCACCAGATCACTTGCCGCTTGCCGCTTGCCAGTCCACACACGCCCCCCTGGATGAGCGGCCCCGCATGGCCCCAGCGCCGGACTCCGTTGCCGAACGGCGAAACCGGAAGGGGCGAGGTGGGGGAGAACGGGAGGCTCAGCATTCCGGCAGTCGCAGCGCTGGCTGTCAACTTTTCTTTTTAGCACTGGGGAGGCAAGTCAGCTCCTGCCCAGTTTTAAAAAGAAAAGTTGACAGCCAGCGATTGTTCCGCTGCCGCCAGCATGGAGCCCATGGGGGATTCGCCTTCCTCCCACCCGCAGCCGAGACTGATCGTGGGCTCCTTCGCAACCTCGGAGAGCTTCCAGGGCATGAAAGCTCACGAAAACCAGGAAGCTCTCCGAGGTTGCGAAGGAGCCCACGATCAGTCGGCTGCCGGCGGGAGGAAAGCGAATCCCCCGTGGGCTCCATGCTGGCGGCAGCGGAACAATCGCTGGCTGTCAACTTTTCTTTTTAAAACTGGGCAGGAGCTGACTTGCCTCCCCAGTGCTAAAAAGAAAAGTTGACAGCCAGCGCTGCGACTGCCGGAATGCTGAGCCTCCCGTTCTCCCCCACCTCGCCCCTTCCGGTTTCGCCGTTCGGCAACGGAGTCCGGCGCTGGGGCCATGCGGGGCCGCTCATCCAGGGGGGCGTGTGTGAATGCCATGGGGCTGGGCTCGGCTCCCCCCTCGGCTCCCCCCCTTACCAGCCCCGCCGCGGAAGGCTCCATTCTGTTCCCTGCTGGCCCGATTGAGCGGCCGGCGGTCTCCATTCAGGGAACAGACGTCCACCCCCTCCTCGGAGTCCCCGGCACCCAGCGTCCCCACGCCGCCTCCACCTCCCGGTAATGCGCCCGACCTCTGCCTCTCTCTTTCTCTCTCATATACCACGCAGGCAACAGGGAGAGAAAGAGAGAGAGAACTAGCGTGGACTTATTTTTTATTTTTTAATATTTTATTTTTTTAATTAATATTTTTTGAAAAACCGCGTTGCAGCGTTTCGCGCTAATCGAGAACGCGCAAATCGAGGGACCACTGTATCAGCTTCCTGAGACTGCAAGGCAAGTATGCTAAAATGAAAGCGAAACTAAAGTGCAGCAAGAAGGCAAGAGCCAGAATTTTATTTTCTTATGCTAATCAGTTGCTGAATCTGGATGCTAAAAGTGTCTATAGAATGTTCAAATTATTAGACTTATTTTTAAAAGACTGTTCTATTGTTCTAGACAATTTAACAAAATGAGGTTTTTTAAAATAAATGGTTGATCTGAAGAGGCCCAGTCCTATTGTATCTTCTTTTAAGTAATAGAGAATAAAGTATACTGTACTTCCAGAAAGCCCCATCAGTTTTAAAGATCTGTAAAAGTATAATCTGAAATGTATCAGTGTCCTGTTTTACTATTAAGATAAGGCAGCTGAGTTAAACCTTGACTTAGACATGTTTGGAGTAGATCTATTTAAATAATTGGGAGGTATGTGATGATTTCTTACATTGAAGAAAACTTTCTGGCATTAATATACTGCCATAATGTACATTTCTCCAATTCTTTGCTATTTCTAAGGGTCAGACACACATTCACATAAATACACAGGAAGTAGTGTATATCATCTCTGCTATTTGCTGTTTGGCAAATTACTGGGTAGCAGAGGCCATTTTTTTCTTATTTTCCTTCCCCAAAACTAAATTTCGTGTTATACCCTGGTGCATCTTATATTCCGAAAAATATGGTATATCTATCATGCTCACAGATTTGCATAACATATGCATAACATAACAGAATGACAATGGTATACTTCTAAACAGTTTTCAGAATAAACTAGAGCTAAGGATAAAGATATATATAAACATATAGTGTATCATGCAGTTAAAACAAGGGTGTGGAGGCTTTAGTTATAGCATCTGCTTTACTTAGAATTCTAAGATCTACTAATCAGAACTAGACAAAAAATAAGCCTTTAGAATTAAACAATTGTAATATCAGGGATTTGTTCTGCATATCAACAATGGATGGAGAAAGGTGTTTTGGCTTGCATTTTCATGCAGACCTATTTACACCACACTTCTCAAATCAAAATTAAAATGCCTTTCTTCTTTGGAACCCTTTAAAGAAGATTTACATTTTATATGCTGCCGGTATATATGCTGAAGGGCATACATATACTTTAAAAGTATACACACACAGGTTTTTTAAAAGTCCATATAAAAAATACAAAGTAGGAAACATCTATACTAAAATCCCTATAGTCAGCTCAACCTTTCATTTTAAACCATTGGGGAACTGAACCAAACTGACATGGTCTTTACTGCTTTCTATACACTTCCAGCATTAAGGACCCTATCCTTTATTCCTTTCTAGAAATTGAAAGTCAAGTGTCCAGGTAGGGCTATTAATCCTAAGCATATATCCTTCAGGAGATCAGGATCTTTTTCATTTAAGTCAGACATGTGTGGCAGGGAGCTATTAAGGTCATTTTTCTCACCTACCATACCGCTTTCTTGCTTTAAGTCACCTGGTCTGATACAATGCTGAAATTTAAGAGGGAGAGACATCTATATTGTCTTCCCTCCCATGACTAATGGCATCTTGAGCAATCTATGGAACAAAAATTTATAACATATAGTCAAGTTTAAATACACCCTTAACCTCAGGGATTGCTATTTTTTCCATAAAGTAAAATAAAAGCTACTCTCTCATTCACTCATCACATACTATACATCTTTAGTCCTTAGTTATAGATTTCTCACTTCATACCTCTCTATATACTATTCTCACACAAGGTGCCAGACCTTAGTAGGTACACACGTGCCTGTAGAAGGTGAGCATGCATCCCGTGATGGTCATGTTCATAGGCACCTGGGCAGACATGCGTCCAATCAGGATCATCTTCTCACCAGTGTCTGGATGGAAGGCAGAGTCATAGATGTATTTTGCCTGCCATAATTGGTCCTCAGTTAAGCCTGGCTGTACTTTACCCATTCTGGAAGGGTCCACAAAAATGAAAGAAAAATGAAGTTAGTATATAATGTTTTGGAGGTTTCTAGAATAACTAATAATGGTAGAGGGAGGTGGGAGTCTTCGGAGAGGGGCGGCATACAAATCTAAATAATAAATAAATAATAAATAAATAATAAATTGCTTTAGGAACAGAGGAGCTACATTCATAGTTCCCTGAAACACCTAAAGTAGGGTTGTCAAACTCCTGGTTTAGCAAAGGGATGACACCATGACACCGAGCGTTTGACAACCCTGACCTACAGGAAAAGGAATTTCAGAAAACAAGAATAAATTAAATCTTTTCTGCTCTCTTCACACAGCTTCACTCTGAATTTCAATATTTATTTGTTTGTTTGTTTATTAGATTTATTAGATGTGTTTATTAGATTTATTATATTTATTAATTAGATTTATTAGATTTCTATGCCGTCCTTCTTCACAGACTCAGCCGGCTCACAACAAAATAAACACAATAATACAATATATAAGAAATCGAAATTTAAAATTAGATCTAAAACCCCAGTATATTGAAACAATCATCCACATAAGATTGTGTTAGGATATATTTATTTTTATGTTCCAAATCCTAATTTTGGACTACAGTGGAACCCCGACATAAGAGCTGCTCTACTTAAGAGCAACTCGAGATAAGAGCTGGGAGGGGAGAGATATTTTTGTTCTACTTACAAGCCCAAATTCGAGATACAAGCGCCAAGGAGCTGTCTCCTGAAGCCAAACGCTAACTTCCGCGTTCGGCTTCAGGAGACAGCTGCGAAGCGGCGCGCGTGTTTTAAAAGGTTGCAGCCGGCCTGGGGGGCTCGGGGGGGTGCTTGCAGCTTTCTTTCTTGCTCTTTTTCTTTCTCTCTTTTACCTTCCCTTCCTCTATTTCTTCTTTTCTTTCTCCTTCCCACCTTCTTCCCTCCCTCCCTCCCTTCACTCATTCCTCTCTTACTCTCCCCTTTCATAAGTTTCCTTGCTTCCTTCCTCTGTTCCTGTCCCTTCCCTCTTTCCTTCCTTCCTTCCCACCCTCCGTCCATTCATTCACCCATTCCTCTCTTGATCGCTTAAAGCCGGTCCCTGGTGCAAAAAGGGTTGGGGACCTCTGTCCTACAGGATTGGGTGGCAGAGAAGTTGAACATATGTAAATTTAAAAGTTTAAGAAAGTTTACAAGTTAAGTGAAAGAAACTTCATTATTCATTTATATGTACATGTACATTTCTTCATTAAAAACATGTCTTTCTGCATAATTTAGACTAACTTTGTGAATTTTTTGAGGGCTGGAACCAATTAAAATTATTTACATTAATTCCTATGGGGAAAAGTCGTTCGAGATAAGAGCTGCTCGACTTAAGAGCCCAGGTCCGGAACGAATTAAACTCGTATCTCGAGGTACCACTGTACATATAAAGACAGTGCAATGGTCTTGATCTAACTAAAAGTCCCACCACCAAACTACCCTCAGAAGAGTTCAAACCAAAAAGAACCCACCCTTCCTCAAAACTTCAATAAGGGTCACTTTCCCAGCCCAGCTTCACCTGTATAAATTTTCTTCCCACTGTACTTTCACTGAATGTACCATAGCTACATACTGAAGATTGAAAACAATGGATAATGCTCAGAAAAATAATGGAAAACAAGAGAGAGCCAGAAGAAGGCTCTATTGTCCCAGCATTTAGAAGAGAGAACTGGAAAAGAAGGGCCACTGTTCATTTAGATGTTTTAAACCAGGGGTCTTCAACCTTGGCAACTTTAAGACGTGGACTTCAACTCCGAGAATTCCTCATCCAGCAGCTTTGTTGCCAAGGTTGCAGACCCCTATTTTAAACAACTTTGTTATTAGGATCCCCTGCCGTCATTATAAATGCTTCTCATCAACTCTGCCAAAGAACCTGTAATTCTGTATCACTCTTCGGGCATCTTCCAGGGCCTTGGTGGAAAGCAGAAGGTTGCGAGGATCTGTCACTGTGAAGAAATGCTTTGCTCTTCCCATGAAGGTGCTTTGATCCCATCGTGGCTCATTTACGTTGATGAGCAAAGACAGTTCTGTAGACATCCTGGGCAAGAAAGCAAAGAAAGAAAGCAAAAAATCGTATCACTGCACAATATTTATTTATTTATTTATTTATATTTATTTATATTTATTTATATTTATTTATATTTATTTATATTTATTTATATTTATTTATATTTATTTATATTTATTTATATTTATTTATATTTATTTATATTTATTTATTTATATTTATTTATATTTATTTATATTTATTTATATTTATTTATATTTATTTATATTTATTTATTTATATTTATATTTATATTTATTTATCTATTTATTTGTTTGTTTGTTTGTTTATTTATTTATTTATTGGATTTGTATGCCGCCCTTCTCTGCAGACTCGGGGCGGCTAACAACAATGATAAAAAACAACATGTAACAATCCAATTTAATAAAACAACTAAAAACCCTTATTATAAAAACCAAACATACACACAAGCATACCATACATAACTTGTAATGGCCTAGGGGAAGGAATATCCTAACTCCCCCATGTCTGGCGACAAAGGTGGGTCTTGAGTAATTTGCGAAAGACAAGGAGGGTGGGGGCCGTTCTAATCTCTGGGGGGAGTTGATTCCAGAGGGGTGGGGGCCGCCACAGAGAAGGCTCTTCCCCTGGGGCCCGCCAAACGACATTGTTTGGTCGACGGGAGCCAGAGAAGGCCAACACTGTGGGACCTTATCGGCCACTGGGATTTGTGCGGTAGAAGGCGGTTCTGGATGTATTCTGGCCCAATGCCATGTAGGGCTTTAAAGGTCATTACAATAGATGCAGACAAGACACACAAGAGACCGACATATCCTCGTTGGCACATATCCGTTCAATCTACTTCCATTCCATCTCGTCCCCAACTAAGATTTGGAATTCAAGGGATTTGAATTTTCTCAAGAAAGATACAAAATCTGCTGACTGTTTCTGCTTTGCCCTCGAGACATTTTCCATTCTGGAAGAAACCAGCCAAAATATCATAGCATTCTCTGGCATGGTTCACACCCCAGGTCAAATCAAATTCTGATTTGTGCGACTTTGGCTCTGCCAGTGTAGTTTGTAAACAAGGGTGGTTTTTTGTCAGCCTATTATCTATGGAGATCTTCAATCATCCAGGTCATCCCAAAGGTGCTTTCAAAAGACAACTGGGCTTTCTTGGGATTTTTTTCCCTTGAAACAAATGTCACTTTTCATCCAAGAAACTTCTTCAGTTCTTACTTGGATGAGAAGTGAAACATTCTCAAGGGAGGAGGGGGAATCCTTTCATAGTGATTTCATTTTCTACTCCTGCAAAGTACATATCAAAGTATTGGTGGACCACAGCAATATATCTCATGATTTGATGAGGATGTTTATGTTAATTTTTCTCTTGGCCTTGGAAGGGAAACTAAAATAATCCTTTAATAGAGGTCTTTTTAATCTTAAATTACTGAGGACAATAATTATTATTTATTAGATTTGTATGTCGCCCCTCTCCAGAGACTCGGGGTATCTAGAGAAGGACTCCTTCCTATCATGATCCTTGCCATTTTTAAGGAAATCTTGGCTGCTCTTTAAAAGCTCATTTTCCATATCCAATTTAAATCCTAGGCCAGTGATGGCGAACCTTTTTACCTCAGGTGCCAAAAGAGAGTGGACGAGTGCTATTGTGCATGCGTGAGTGCCCACACCCATAATTCAGTGCCTGGGGAAGGCGAAAACAGCTTCCCCTGTCCCCTGGAGGCTCTCTGGAGGCCCTCTGGAGACCAGAAACAGCCTGTTTCCCAATTTCTGGTGGGCCCAGTAGGCTAGTGTTTCGCTCTACCCAGACTCCAAAGGCTTCCCTGGAGCTGAGGGTGGGTAAAAACGCTCTCCCCAGCCCCTTGGAGGCTCTATGGAAGCCAAAAAATCCCTCCCATCACCTCTGTGAGCCAAAAACCAGCTGGCCGACACATACATGCACACTGGAGCTGAGCTAGGGCAACAGCTTGGGTGCCAGCAGATATGGCTCTGTGTGCCACCTGTGGCACACATGCCATAGGTTCGCCATCACTGTCCTAGGCAATAAGAAAACCAACAAAGATTCCATTTCCAAAAAAAAAGACCAATCACTGATATTCAAAGTTCTTTCTAAACGGAATACAGTACTGTACTTCTCTAGTCATATTAGCAAGAATTTATCTTTATCTTGCATCTTCCTAAATAATCTTTTAATTACAATTGTCTGAGGATAGCGTAGGCAGCACTAGCCTTCAACAATTTCACGCCTACCTGTAGGTTAGTAGGTATTAATATGAGAATAGTGTATCAGATTGGTGCCATGATTAAGGCACTGGGTTAGAAACCAGCATGAAGTCAGATGGGTGATCTTGGGCCACTTGTACTTTTCTTAGCCCTAGGAAGCAGGCAATGACAAATCACTTCTGAAATCTTGCCAAGAAATCTGCAGAGACAGATTCTGGCAATCACCAGGGGTCGAGAATGACTTCCCTACTTGAAGGGCTGTGACAGTGATAGATGTTGGAAAGATGTTTGGCTATAAAGAGGATCAATAAACAGAAGGATTCTTAATAAGATGTTAATAAGTTCAGGAATATTTCTGCAGGACCATGCACTCCTTTTAAAGGAGCAATTGAGCGTCTATGGAATTATCTGGATTCATCTGTCACCCAAGCCCAGGTGGCTTGACTCACAGTGTTTTTGACCAGCAGCAACCAACTCATTGATTGCAATGCCTTTGGTGAAGGGATAAGCTAAACCAGGGGTAGGCAAAATTGGCTCTTCTATGGCAGGTGGACTTCAGCTCCCAGAATTCCTGAGCTAGCATGATTGACTCAGGAATTCTGGGAGTTGAAGTCCACAAGTCATAGAAGAGCCAACTTTGCCTACTCGTGATAAACTCAGCTGGTCCATGTCAGATCACAGTACAGTATTGCAATGGAACTGCCCTTGAAGGTGGCTTGGAATTCACAGCTACTGGTAGAAACAGGAGTGCCTACAAATTTTATCAGAATGATGAAACAACATTACCATAGTGTACTTCAAATCCTCCAACTTTGAGATGTGCATGAGGTCACACAAGCTGAAATCCCTCTAAACTATGGAGCGGCCACAAAGCAAATTGAAGCCAACCCTGGCACTTCAACGAAACTTTTCAGTTTTTCCTAACTCCGAGCGTCGGTGCGAGTTACAAAATGGGGACGCAACGAGCACAGAAGAGCAGGGACCCGGGATGGGGCGAAGGAAAGATCCTCCCTCGGGATCAGACCTCCTGCCGACGCGATCTTACACGGGGCCGATGGATGTCAACACGCCCCGTCCCGGATTAGCCCGCGAACGGCGCTCGTTCTCCACTCCCACGGGACGCAAGCCGATCCCCACCCAAAGCACTGACTCATAGGAATGGATGGGGGGGGGGGGGATCCGGTTTGCGAGAAGGCAAAAGCGAAAGAGACGGTGGACAGCGCCCCAATCTACGGAGAGGGGCGGCATACAAATATATACTGTGTATATATATATACACAGTATATAAAAATAAAGCTGGATGCGAAGGAAGGAAAGAAGGGAGGGAAGGAGGGAGGGAGGGAAGGGAGGGAAGAAGGAAGGAAGGGAAGGAGGGAGGGAGGGAAGGGAGGGAGGAACGAAGGAAGAGAGGAAAGAAGGGAGGGAGGGAAGGAAAGAAGGAAGAAAAGGAGAGAGGGAAGGAAGGAAAGAAGGGAGGGAGGGAAGGAAGGGGGGAGGGAAGGAAGGAAAGAAGGAATGGAGGAAAGGAGAGAGGGAAGTAAGGAAGGAAATAAGGGAGGGAGAGAAGCAAGGAAGCAAGCAAACGGTGGGCTCTAAAGGGAGGAGACACGCGACCTTTACAACCACCCACTCACTTGCGTCCTCACGAGCGTCGGCGGCTGCAACCCGATCGCCCAGGAGCGGCACCCAAAGCCCTCGCCTCCCAAGACCAGCCCCTCCCGGCGGGCTTTCCTGGGCTCAGCAGAGAGAGAGCCAATGATCGCCGCCGGAGCCCATAGAAGGGGCAGGCCGGCGTTGGCAAGCACGTTACTTTGAGCTACGGGGCGAGGATTAAGATCGGAGGGAGGGGCTGCTGCTGCCTGGAAGGGCGTGGAGTGGTGGGGGGGGGAGAAGCGGGAGGCCTCTGCCTGGTCCGGCTGGGTTGAAAATCGGATTAAAGGACGGGGTGGAGTGGAGTGGAGGACGGCAAACCCGCAAACAACCTTGCGCAGCTTGTTGCTTTTATTCGGGGGAGGGGGGAGCGGGTGCCTGCGTTTACTCTTCTCCATCTTCTCTGCCTCCCTGAGACCAGCCGCGGGAGGCACCGGCAAAGCCTCGGGGCTTTCCTTTCGCTGCAAACTCTTCCAAACGATCCGCCCCCACCTCCCACCCCGCAAGAGAAAGCTGTAGATTGCAAAGATCGACAAGGATGGGTGGGAGGATCCAGCCAGGCAGAGACTTGATTATTGGAATTTGAGCACACACACACAAACACACACACGGAATTTGTCTTTGGTCCATATGCTCTCAGTGTACATAAAAAGAAAAGATACTTTTGTCAAGAATCATAAAGTACAACGCTGTTACTACTAGTTTTTTTCCCATCGTTCCTATCACTCATCATCTCCCACTTATGACTGAATGATTGTAACTGGTTGCTTGTATGCTAAGATTTCTATTATTAATATTGATTGTTTCCTGATTGCACATTTGACCCCTGTGACAATCATTAAGTGTTGGGTCTCATGATTCTTGACAAATGTATCTTTTTCTTTTATGTACACTTGAGAGCATGTGCACCAAAGACAAATTCCTTGTGTGTCCAATCACACTTGGCCAATAAAGAATTCTATTCTACTCTATTCCATTCCATTCCATTGCATTCATGATAGTCATAAGCAATCAAATGAGACTAGGAAACAATATTAATTGTAAGGATGCAAGCAACAAGTTACAGTCATACAGTCATAAGTGGGAGGAGTTGGGTGATAGGAACGATGCGAAGATTAATAGTAATAGTATTGCAGGCTTAGTGAATAGTTTGACTGTACAGTATTGAGGGAATTATTTGTTTAGCGGAGCGATGGCATTCAGGGGAAAAAACCTGTTCTTGTGGCTAGTTCTTCTGGTGTGCCGTGCTCTAATTAATTAATTTATTTATTTATTTATTTATTCAATTTTTATGCCGCCCTTCTCCTTAGACTCAGGGCGGCTTACAACATGTTAGCAATAGCACTTCTTAACAGAGCCAACCTATTGCCCCCACAATCTGGGTCCTCATTTTACCCACCTCGGAAGGATGGAAGGCTGAGTCAACCTTGAGCCGGTGATGAGATTTGAACCGCTGACCTTCAGATCTACAGTCAGCTTCAGTGGCCTGCAGTACAGCACTCTACCTGCTGCGCCACCCCGACTAATGCACTATTTAATATAATTCTTTATAATTATATTTAATATAATACATTATATTAAAATGATAAAATACTACATGTAAAAATATTCAATGAAATAACTTTAATCTGAAGTCTGATTTAGAGAGATAGATCAGTTGATTAATCAGCTGGTTTGTTCTCTGGAAAGGACTTTCTGAGGATGTGCAGAGTGCCTCCCTCTAGTAAGAACCGTTACTGCTGGAAGTGTCTAAGACAGTGGTTCTCAACCTTTCTAATGCCGCAACCCCTTAATACAGTTCCTCGTGTTGTGGTGACCCCAACCATAAGCCTAGCGCCAATTCTCCCAACAGAGCTTTTAGCTGATTGGCAGGAAGGTCCGAGGGACATTCCCCCTGTAAATGCCGGATTGTAAAAATATGTTCCAAGGTGCCAGAATAGAAACTTTAATTCTTAATACCGTGGGAGATTGGTCTTTTCCCGTGGTCTTAGGTGACCCCTGTGAAACAGTCCTTTGACCCCCAAAGGGGTCCCGATCCCTAGGTTGAGAACCATTGTTCTAAGACAAGAGCGTCTAGATCAGTTTGGGGAAAGCTATTGACTGTGCCGGATACAAAATGACAAAATCACACACACAATTTCCTTGGGCAGGTTGGAGGATTCTGAAATGGCTATATCCTCGTTTTCTCTTTTATTTTTTATTTTTTTCGGTAAAATGAAGCGGGAGCCTCTAAAACGCTGAGAATCTGTGGATTCAGGAGCCACACGGAAATCATAAGATGATCTAAGAGTGATTACAGATGAACAGAGTTGGAAGGGACCATGTAGGGCAGTGTTTCCCAACCTTGGCAACTTAAAGATATCTGGACTTCAATTCCCAGAATTCCCCAGCCAGCATTTGCTGGCTGGGGAATTCTGGGAGTTGAAGTCCAGATATCTTCAAGCTGTCAAGGTTGGGAAACACTGATGTAGGGAATCTAGTGCAACCTTCCCCCGCCCCCGTTCAAGCAGGAGACTCTACACCGGTGATGGTGAACCTTTTTTCCCTCGGGTGCCAAAAGCACACATATACACACGCTACAATTCAAAGTGTTGGTAATGACCTTTAAAGCCCTACATGGCATTGGACCAGAATACCTCCGGAACTGCCTTCTACCGCACGAATCCCAGCGGCCGATAAGGTCCCACAGAGTTGGCCTTCTCCGGGTCCCGTTGACCAAACAATGTCGTTTGGCGGGCCCCAGGGGAAGAGCCTTCTCTGTGGCAGCCACGGCCCTCTGGAATCAACTCCCCCCAGAGATTAGAACAGCCCCCACCCTCCTTGTCTTTCGCAAATTACTCAAGATCCACCTTTGTCGCCAGGCATGGGGGAACTGAGACATCCTCCCCCAGGCTTTTATATTTTATGTTTGGTATGTATGTGTTGTATGGTTTTAAATTGCTGGGGTTTTAGATATGTTTTATTTTAATATTAGATTTGTTTCACTGTTATATTGTTTCTATTACTGTTGTGAGCCGCCCCGAGTCTTCGGAGAGGGGCGGCATACAAATCTAATAAATATAATAAAAATAATAATAATAATAATAATAATAATACTGTGCACAAATGCATGCCTACACCCATAATTCAATGCCCCCACATATCCATGCCCCTATGCATGCGTGCATAATCCACACACATGCTGCCCTCCTCCCCATACATGAATGCTCAACTTTTCCACTCCCTGACTTCCAGAGAGCCTGTAGGTCCATTTTTTGCCCTACCCAAGCTCCAAAGGCTTCCTTGGACAATCAGAATAACCCACTTCATAGGGTTATTGCTATGGGGATAAAATTAGTAAAGGATAAAACTATAAGCTGCTTTCTGCCCTTGCAGAAATTAGAGGATATAGACAGAGGTGGGCTGCTAAGGTGGAACAGTGATGTGTGCTCATACCCGGGCTCACCTGCATATCTGCACACAATTTCGCTACCTGTCCAGGTGCCATAGCAGAATTGCTCTGAACTCCGCTAGCACTCAGAGCCACAGGGGCGACCACACGTCACGGTTCCACCTTAGCAACCCACCTCTGGATATAGACAGTGATGGGATCCTACAGGAATGGTCAGGAACGCAGTTCGGGTAGCAAAATTTGGAGCTCCACCCCAGAGCTCCCAATTTGCATTGAAAGATATTGAAACAAAATGCATAGGCCACACCCACAGTGTGGTAGTAAAAATTTTGGTACCCCATCACTGGATATAGATCAATAGTGGGTTCTTCTATTGATTGATTGATTCATTCATTCATTGATTTGTATGCCGCCCCTCTCCGCAGACTCGGGGCGGCTAACAACAGTAGTAAACAGCATAGAACAAATCTAATGTTTAAAATAATTAAAAACCCTTATTTAAAACCAAACACACACAAACATACCATGCATAAATTGTATAGGCCTAGGGGGAATAAGGTAGTTCAGTTCCCCCAAGCCTGACGACAGAGGTAGGTTTTAAGGAGCTTACGAAAGGCAAGGAGGGTGGGGGCAATTCTGATCTCTGGGAGGAGCTGGTTCCAGAGGGTCGGGGCTGCCACAGAGAAGGCTCTTCCCCTGGGTCCCACTGTTCTGTCTGGGTTCCCCCAGATGCCAACACCAACTAAAAAGAGTAGCCAGACACGCTGATAAAAAAGCAAAGTCATTTTATATCTTTGAAAACAAACACAGATAACAAAAACTGTTCTTACAAACTGGAATGCTATGAAGCTTCACAGAAGAGTCACAACGGCCAGACAATACAACAGGCTTCTTGCTGGCACACACACCACTGTAGATAATAAAACCCACGCCTCCCCCAAGTTTTCAGCCTTCGAGGCCACAAGCCAGAATCAGAGACGCCAAGGATCGAAGCAAGGTCACAGGACTCCCAAAAGATAACTCTCCACAATACAGGAAGGGCGGGCCTGCCTTTTCAACCTTTCTGAGGAGAACCACACCCAAACCCAGCTGTTGCCTATTAGGGATGGAAATACCTGGCTAATTGTCCCCTTCGTTGTGCTGCCCTTCTCTGCCTCATATCTATGCTGGCTTGTGCGTTCTCATCTAATGATTCCAGGCTACTCGCTGGAGAGATCTCTCCCCCCGGGGGTCTCAGGCTGTTCTCCCTCCTCCTCGTCCTGACATTCTTCTTCCCCGTCTGCCTGGTCCTCCTCCTCCTCCTGTTCCTCGTCCTCCCCCTCTGAGCATGGAGCCGGTAGAGTTCCAGCCGTTCCCTGAGGAGCCTCAGACTGAATCACAACACCCACCAGACAACATTGTTTAGTTGACGGGACCCGGAGAAGACCAACTTTGTGGGACCTAACCGGTCGCTGGGATTCATGTAGCAGAATCTTCTAAAACCCTTTACTACCAGTTCGCTCGCTCGCTCACGCAAACACGCAACGCTTCTGCACATGTGCAGAAACTTCTAAGCATGCACAGAAGCATCCTGGGCAAGTGGACAGAGCCTCCCACTGCTGGTGTTACCAGTTCTCAGAATCTGGCCAAACCAGGAGCAACCCATCACTGATACAGATGCATGAATGGAATAAGAAAACCACCCCAGGATGGCCTCTTCAGGAGTCCCAAGATCAACCCTAGAATAGTTTCTTCTTGACGTCCTTTTGAGAATATAATTGATCCGTTTCACAAGGTCTTAGCTCAAGTCTAGTGAAGCCATGTGCTCTGTGGAGATAAGAATAGCTCCAATTAATTGGGCCAGGCATTGTACATCAGCATGGAGAGATGCCATTTTTGAATGGTTAATTTATGAACAGTTATTAAATTACAACCATCAGCACATCCACTATCCAAATAAATTAGAAGCATTTCATAAATAAGATTAACTATTGAAAGAGAAAAGGAAGGACACAGAGAATATATTAAATGCCAGATCATGCTTAATGCTTACAAATGTGGAGTAGAATTAGAAACAGTAAATTCTTCTGAACAAAGGAGATTGGCATCTAAACGTTCTATGTTTTTGTTTTCCATCAAATTAATTCTCCTTAATTCTCTATGATCTGAATAAGTGAAAAACTATTGCCAAATCCCACAACTTGGCATCAGGTTTTCATATTCTAGGCTAAGATTGTGGTGATTATGTAATACCTTTATAATGGATTTCCAAGGCTTGGACTGACTCATTAGTGATGCTGTCTCACCCCAAAGAAAGGGAAAATGATAGGAGAGTGGAGGGCAGGGAGGAGAAAGGCAGCCAGTGGGTTTTTAAAATGTGTTACTTTTATGGAGATAATTAGACATTTCAATTAAATATCATCTGCAGGAGATCATTTTAGCTGAGCTTGTGAAATCTGAAGAGGATAACACAGTTGGAATCTTGCTCCCTTTATAGCTTTTTCCCTAATAGTGAGTTTTTGCAAGTAATTCTTGGTAACTGTGTTCATGAAAAGTCAATTTGCTACATTGGTTAAAGTGGTTAGGGCTGAATCGATACTATAAAACGAGAAGACCCTCCATGTTTACCCCTCTTCGGTGAGGGAAGTAATGATTTTGCGTGCTGACTCCTGACATTTAACGGAAAAACACGGTGGATAGCCCTAGATCAGGGTGGGCCTTGGAGGCTAGCTCCACCCCTTGACAAAGGACATTCCCTCGATTTTCGTGGGTTCGAACTTCGCGAATAGCCTATACCATGGTTTTTCAAAAAATATTAATTAAAAAATACTTCACGTTTTTTTTCCTATACCAGTTTCTCCTACCCAATGACATCATATGTCATCACCAAACTAATAATTTTTGCAAATAAATAACAAAAAAAATAATTATTGTTAATTAAATAATTATGTTTATAAATATCAGGATCACTAAGTGTCTTATTCAATGGTGAGTACCAGTAATAATGATGAGTAAATGGTTGTTAAGGGAGTGGGAAATGGTAATTTAGGGGTTTAAAGTGTTAAGGGATGGCTTGTGATACTGTCCATAGCCAAAAATGGTGTATTTACTTCCGCATCTCTACTTCGCGGAAATTCGACTTTCGCAGGCGGTCTCGGAACGCATCCCCCACGGAAATCGAGGGAACACTGTATACCAACGTCCCTTCTCCAAATGACATCCCTTTACTTAGTCTTGTAAACAGCCTGACCAACTTTAATAATCACTTTCTTTGGCTAGGAGTGGATATTGTATACCTATGGAACATACCCATACCTTGTGAGCCAGATTGAGCAGTCTTTCTATGACTTTACTCTCTGGGACCTTGTGGTCAATATTTCCCTTCCATTGGGCATATTTTATCGCATGCATTCAGTGGCCAGTCTCTTTGAAGTTTACTGCAAGACCTGCTGAGAAAGAACATACCAGCTTTGAGGACAATAAATGCCTAAATGTCTCATGAGGTTCATACTAAAAGTGGATATGTGAAGGAAAATAGTTATTTGCAAAAGAGTTGCTATGTTATCTGATCATGCCTTGTAAATCAAACCCATCATGATTCCTCTCACCTAAACATATATAATTCTATCATCAACACCATCAGCATATAATTTATGAGAAAGATTGATAAATATTTGGTTGTCAAAGTATTAGGAACAGACTGAATCTGAAAATTGGGAAAACTGAAGCAAGCCGAACTTACAACTATTCAGTTGGCTTCTTAATTTAATGTACTTACTCTACCATCCCCAGTTAAGTTCTACCTGATAATTCCACCTTTCCCATTTAATTGCAAGACAAATTCCAGGAAAAGAATTATATATTTTTTATAATTATACATAATCTAATTTATTTCTGCATCCCCTATGTTCTACCTGATAAAAACCATATTTCCCATTGAGCTGCATATGCTTTAAGAACTTTTAACATAGAAGAAACAAAAAGGTATTATTCTAATAATTATATGTTTTAATGACTTTATGTCACTTGCTGAAATATAATCACATTTTAACCATTTGTAATTAAAACCTTTGCTAGTGAAAGTATAAATATCATACATAAATCATGTAGCACTTCTAGTAAGATTTAACAGTATCTTAAAAAAGCAATATAGCAACTAATAAGCAAAATCTATTTTCTATATGAAATATATGCATCAGTTTAAAACTTTAAAAACAATGTTTTGATGATTGGTTTCAATTTCTACAGATATTCAGATTATTACCTAAAGCGCTCCTATTTTCTCTGTTAAATTCCCAGTCCCACATTTTACTCCTCCACTGAGTTGTTTTTTGTCTACCAACAACTAATGCAATGAGGAAATACTGTGAATAATTGACAGATAATCTAACCCATGAGGGCCTTTGTTCCTAGTTGGACTAACCAATCCATGTGACATAGTGGGAGGTACCTGTTGCAAACACTAGATCTGTGTATTTTTCCCAGGTAAGCAAGTTTGCTGAGCAACGTGGAAACAGGTGAGGCATTTTTAAAAGGTTAGATTTGATTTTTAAGGGTTTATCTTTACCTTTCTGTCTCTTAATTATTTTAAAATTATTTTGTGTTAAGTAAGAATGAACTGTAGTTTTAACAAGCCTTACCGGAACAAGGTAGAGTATAATTTAATCCAAGTGGTTTAGGTGTTCTGTCCAAGGTCCTGAAAATTCTTGCTCCTCTTGAGCAAAAGGAGCAGAATATGGTATTATTGGAAAAATATCTACTAGTGGCCTTGTATTGGATGTAACATGCTCCGTATCTCGTCTTCTCTCGTGGTTGTCTGTAAGTTCCCCACCCTTGTGCTGTGTCTCTAATGGAAGGATGAAATCACTTATTTATTAGGGTCAGGTCACTGAGCAAGCAGGCTGTTTCCAGATAATGTGCAAGCAAAGAGGCTGTTGTGGAGGGAGGGGAGGGGAATGGGCCTAGTATATCATTCATGCTGAAGAGCCTGGAAAATCCCTTCTCTCTTTCCTATGTGAGATTACATAGCAGAAGGGAGAACTCTCCTGGTTCTTAGACATAACAATGCCGTCAATTCTGCTGTCTATAAGCAAAAGGCATGTATTATGGAGAGTACAATAGAACTTTTAATTAATAAAAATAAAACATTACACATTAAGAGAAAAATATTTTGCTGTGATATATTTACATTCTGGTTCAAATACTAAGCAAGTATTGCTTAATGCAGTGTTTCCCAATCTTGGCAACTTGAAGATATTTGGACTTCAACTCCCAGAATTCGCTGGCTGGGGAATTGTGGGAGTTGAAGTCCAGATCTCTTCAAGTTGCCAAGGTTGGGAAACACTGGCTTAATGAATATGGGGGTCCTAGATGTTTCAGAGATTGCAACAAAGTCCCCATATTGTCAAACAGAAGTACTGAACGAATTTTACATTCAAATCCAGCTTGATGTTCAGCTATGAAATAATCTTTCAATGTAACTTGCCAAGGTTCTCACAGTTTACTGTTTAATATTTATTTGTCTCTACTTGTACTTCACATCTTCCTGTTTTGATAATTGTCTATGCCTGCCAGTAGATGTATGAAAGTGCCTGTTTTAGTTATTCCTACTCATGTTTAAGTATACAAAAGTATAAATGTACAAACAAAAATGAATTTCTGATTTCTAATTATTTTCTGAAAAATAATATCAGAATAAATTTTAAAAGAATTATTTTTCTTGTCATTCAAGCATTTACATTTGTGCTGATCTCAGTCACTTATAGAAATGTCAAGGTAGTCTGATGTAATCATTAACAAATGAAATAATTTCAGTTTAGAATTATTAGAATATGGAACTATGGAAGCTCGTCAGATTTACTTCCACAGCCATACATTTAATGCTACATTCATAAAGTAAACAGGTATACTAGACTTTCATTTCCCAACCTGACAGATGTATATGCACTGCAATTTTTGGAATCTTGGATAATTTCTGCCCAACACATTTGGTGAATACCAGATTGTGTAAAGTTTTTTTATGTTTAACTTCTTCACATCGGACTGTGATATTTTGGAAAGGAAAGAATCTGACCCCAATTCTCCTTTCAGTTTTAAGTTTAATCATCCCCCCCCCCCCGAATCAGCTTTATTCATTATTCTCTGCTTTTTGTTCTACATATAAATTCCTTGCTACACAACAATTTTACTACTTTGAAATTGTCCATTCATCATGTTGATTCCCAGTAATATGTCTGCTTCTAGGAGCATAAAATGATGTAACAACCATATTACTCCAAATAGCAAATGATCTAGGAAGGCTGAATATGCATTAGTTTCCTCTTTATTTTATGGTAACTATCAGCCTATCAACTATCATCTCGATTTTTACAGTAAATCTGATAGCCCTGTATAATCTAATGAAGGAATCCATCTATTTTCTGAATTTGTACAATATTAATACAAGGAATCAAATGAATTGAGTTTCTTCAACATGCTAAGCCAAGAAACCATACTAAAACTAATAACTAATAACAAAGTTTACATCTTGTAGAATTGCTTGGAACTATTTTAATCAGAACTATTCAACTCATTGTGTGAAACAGCCATAATAATAATAATAATAATAATAATAATAATAATAATAATAATAATAATAATAATAATTTATTAGACCTGTATGCCGCCCCTCTCCGAAGACTCAGAGCGGCTCACAACAAAATACAAAGCACAAATCTAATATTAAAAACAATTATAAAAACCCATTATAAAAACAGTCATACCATCTGTTCTGTCTGGGTTCCCCCAGACCTCAACACCAACTGGAGAAAACAGCCAGACACGCTGGTAAAAGCAAAAGTACTTTATAGCTTGAAAAATAAACACAGAGAAAAACCTGTTCTTCCCAACAGGCAGGCTAGGAGACTTTACAGCAGAGTCCTGATGTCCAGACAATACAGCAAACTTCTTGCTGGCACACCCACCACTGTAGAGCATAAGACCCCCACCTTTTCCCCCCAAGGTTTCAGTATTCAAAGTCACAAACCAGAATTCCAAGACGCCAAAGATCACAGCCAGGTCCCAAGACTCCCAAAGATAATACTCCACAAGCCAGGAAGGGTGGGTCTGCCTTTTAGCCTTTCCAGAGAGCACCACACCCAAACCCAGCTGTTGCCTCTTTAGTGCTGAAAGTACCTAGCCAATTGCTCCCTTCTTTGTGTTGCTCTTCTCTGTCGCAGATCTATTATTGCTTGTGGATTTTCCTCTAAGGAATCCAGGCTGCTTGCTGGGGAGAGCTCCCTCTCGGGGGCCTCTGGCTGTTCCCCCTCTTCCTCAGCCTGGGATTCCTCCTCCTCGTCTGCCTGCACCTCCTGTTCCTCATCCTCCCCCTCTGAGCAGGAAACCGACAGAAGATCAGCCGTTCCCTGAGGGGCCTCGGACGGAATCACAACACCATCCAAACAAATCAGACATAAAATGAAACAGCTAAGGGTCAATTAGGTCCCCCAAGCCTGGCGGCATAGGTGGGTTTTCAGTAGTTTGCGAAAAGCAAGGAGGGTGGGGGCAGTCCTGATCTCCAGAGGGAGTTGATTCCAGGGGGCCTGGGCTGCCACAGAGAAGGCTCTTCTCCTGGGGCCCGCCAGATGACATTGTTTTGTCGACGGGAGCCAGAGAAAGCCAACTCTGTGGGACCTGATCAGTCGCTGGGATTCGTGCGGCAGAAGGCGGTCCTGAAGGTATTCTGGTCTGATGCCATGTAGGGTTTTATAGGTCATAACCAACACTTTAAATTGTGACCGGAAACTGATCGGCAGCCAGTGCAGACCACGGAGTGTTGACGAGACATGGGCCTATTTAGGAAAGCCCATGATAGCCCTTGCGGCTGTATTCTGCACAAACTGAAGTTTCCGAACACTTTTCAAAGGTAGCTCAATCAGGAGAGTCATATTCAGTAGTTTAATATTTGACTCACACATTTTAATTCTTAAAAGATTTTCTCAACACTGAAAATGACAAAAAGTTTTATCCTCGCCTAAAATTTAAAAAAACCTGAAGGTTGACTTGTTGACTGGGCTTCCAAAATGGCATGAAATGAAGTTATTTTAGCCTAGAAACTGAGATTTATTTTCCTGTTTCCAAACTAATCACATTTTCACAAAATTCATATCCAACATGGTTCAGTGTAATTTCTTCCAAGTTTTCCTTGTAGATAGATTTCCAATCTCAACTTGAGATTTTTGAAGTAGAGCAGTATATAAATGTTTGTGTATGCATATACATGTATGTATGTATGTATGTATGTATGTATGTATGTATGTGTAATTACATATTTGTTGTTAACATAGCACAACTGCATGGAAGTAAGAGCAAATCACAATCAAGCCCTCTGAGAAACAAGATGTTTTATCTAGATATATTTTAAAGATAAGAACATTTTCTATATTTTTGTATTTGTATTTTCATACAATTTTCATCAGCAAAATGAACTCTCATGCTCAATAGCAAGCCCAACAATTTTTTCAGCTGAAGAACACAACCAAAGGGGCCAAAATCTAACACTGTCAGCCTTCATGAGGAAAACAAGACTCTTCCGTCACCCAAAACTGCTGTGCTTCTCCAAAAGATCTATAGAATCCTATGGCTTGAGAGTCTCTCCATGAGAAACCAAAGTCTGATCCTGCCATGGCTAATGTTTCGGATTCCTTCCCGAAGGAGGTTTTTTACCCTGCTCATTCTCAGGACTCTAGCAGTGACATCAGCACAGCTAACCTCCTGTTGCTGAGCCGGCAGAATCGTCTTATGAATGGGAGCAATGCAAACTTCAACCCATCTTCGCCTATGGGAAGAGTTATTCTTATCAACACACCACTAGAAGGTACTTTTGGGTGAACAGGGGAGAGACCACAGTACACATATGATATTTCTCATAAATTGAATCTCTGATTTCTGATGTAGTTAATGAATGTTCAGCAAAGATGAAAATCAAATATCATTAGTAGCTTGTCTTCAAAGTTTAGCATTCTTTTGACTGACTGACTGAGCTGAAAGGGACCTTGTTTTAATATTAAAAAATGTATGAAAGGACAACTGCTAAGTCTCTCTAGATACTGTAGTAATCAAGGAATGGATCAATATCAACTTTACAGAGAGAGAGAGAAAGAGAAGCAGGCAGGCAGACAAATATACAGAAAAATATACAGATACATATATAATTACAGTGGTACCTCTACTTAAGAACGCCTCTACTTAAGAACTTTTCTAGATAAGAACCGGGTGTTCAAGATTTTTTTGCCTCTTCTTAAGAACCATTTTCTACTTAAGAATTCGAGCCCGGAAAAATTTCCCAGGAAATTTGAGAGTGGCACGAAGGCCTGGCCAGTTTCCTGCCATTATCCCTTTAATCCTGGCCATCTCGAGCTTTTCTGGGCTGCCAGAGGAGCCTTTCGGGAGGTTTTGACAGTCCAGAGTGAATGAAGCATTTTCCTTTCTCTGGGTGCTTGGAGAGGGAATAAACCTCTGCCAGCGCCCAGATAAAAGAAACGCTCCCTTCACTCTGGGCAGCAACTGTCCTCCTCCTCTTCTTCCTCCTTCTCCTCCCACCCAAATTCCGAGCTTTTATTTCTTTCCTAATGGGTTTGCATGCATTATTTGCTTTTACATTGATTCCTATGGGAAAAATTGCTTCTACTTACAAACTTTTCTACTTAAGAACCTGGTCACGGAACAAATTAAGTTCTTAAGTAGAAGTACCACTGTATATGTAGACAGTCTATATGTCTATATATACCACTGTATATATAGACAGATATATAATTGTAGATATACAGACAGATATAGATATAGATGAGCTAGAGCTAGAGATGATAGAGGATAGACAGACAGGCAGACAAATAGAGAGCCAGTTTGGTCTTGTGGTTAAAGCACCGGGGTAGAATGTTCTATAAAGTTCAAGTCCCATGTTAGCCATGAAAACAGCTGGGTGACTTTGGGTCGGTCACTCACACTCTCAGCCCAACTCACCTCACAGTGCTATTGTTGGGGGATGGGAGACAGAAGTGTTGGATGTGTTCACTTTGTGAAGTATTTATAAAAATAATAAGGGTGGGATATAAATAAATGGATAGAAGCAGGATTTTCTCCACCCCCCCTAAATTGAACAAGGTATTCTTGAAATTGTAAAACTATTTCAGGATTTGGACCAAACTTTTTATGTTTTACCTCAAAACAAAACTCAAGGTACCCATGAGGAGAGCTCAGGGGGTTGATCTTATTCAGCAGCCATGGAGTCTTGATTATTCACATTTTAAATGATTTGTCTGAAATTTATGACACAGTCTGTGGCCCTTGGCTCCAGGCTATTTCACTATTGTTCTTAAAACTGATATGTCATTGAAACAAAGGCTGATCTGCACATAGTTCAGAAAGATGTCTAAACATTTATCTTGGTTGTCTGTCTATGGCAGTGATGGCAAACCTTTTTTTGCTTGTGTGTCAATGGGGTGTGCGTATGCACCATAGCACGCATGCCTGTGCCCACACCCATAATGCAATGCTCTCCCCACACACATGTGCATACAACCTTGTTTTGGAGGGTAGGGAGAGGCCATTTTTGTCCTCCCTGGGCTTTAGGAAAGCCTCTGGAGCCTGTGGATGGAGAAAAACTGGCCCAATGGGCCTACGAGAAGTTTGGAACTGAGCTTCTGGTTGGGCCATGAAGCCATTTTTCAGCCTCCCCGGGCTTCAGGAAAGCCTCTTGAAGCCTGCGGGTGCCAAAAATGGCCTCCCCACACCATCCAGAATGCCGAAAATCCACTGGCCAGCATATACATGTGCACTGGAGCTGACGTAGGACAGTGCCTTGATTGCCCACAGATATGGTTCTGTGTGCCACTTATGGCAGGTGTGCCATAGGTTCGCAATCATGAGTCTATGGGGTTAAGATTGTGTTTTGGATGCAAGATTAAGCATCTGCTGGGCATGCTCGCATATTGAGCTTTTTTTAAGCTATACCTTCATTAGCACAGTATTTTGTCTTATATTCCCTTCACAGCTAACAGTGATGAGAGTGAAGCTATCAATGCCATTACAGTGGAGAAGAGCAAAGACGGGAAGCTGGGTTTCAGTGTGCGTGGCGGCTCTGAACATGGCCTGGGTATTTTTGTTAGCAAGGTGGAGGAAGGCAGCAGTGCAGGTCAGTAAAAAGTCTTCAGAGGTTCCCAGACTCAAGCACAGGCAACAATATGCATATAAAGTTTTAATATAAGCACATATTCTGGGTTCAATGCTAGTCACTTCTACTCCAGTACATGTGTCTGGATATTGTAACCAAAATGAAAAATAATGTCACTGAAAGGTCACTCATCATATATTTTTCTTTGTATATCGTATTGCTAAATCTGACATTTTAAAATGGTTTTAATGATAATATGATAATATGTCAGGATTTACATACTTGCTTGCGACCAGTAATGGGCAGCCAAAACTTTTACTGCCACACTGTGGGTGTGGCTTATTTTGTGGGTGTGGTTTGATGGTCACATGACTGGGTAGGAGTGGCTTGCCGGCCACGTGACCAGGTGAGAGTGGCTTGAACGACTGTTAAGTCCTCGACTTACAACCTCACCAGTGTCGCTCTCTGGGGTGACAATTTGCTTCGCGTTTCCCGCGCTCTCCTTCCTGGGTCACTCCCTGCCTCAGGCTGAGTAGCTATGCGAATGGGTGCCAATCAGCTATTGAGAAAAGAGGGGGAGGAAATAGGCCCCCTGCAACTCCTGCCGGTGCTGGTCTCCCTGCTGCTTTCCGAGGAGGAGGAGAAGGATGGGAGGTGGGGCTGGTCAGCTCGAGCTGGGCACACAGCTTCATTTATGACGTGAGACGTCCTCGAGTCCTCGAAGAGAGGCGGCATACAAATCCAATAAATAAATAAATACATTTCCATTGGTGGAACTGTGTTCCACCCCGTCCTGCCTGCTGCCCACCTCTACTTACAACTGTCGTGAACAATCCCCATTTTGATAATTTATTTATTTATTTATTTATTCTTTGTCCAATATACAATACATATGGAATGAAATAGACATTAAGTAGTATATATAGGGATAGTAAGTAAAAAAGAAGAGAGGAGTGGATGAGAGGGAGAGAATATATAGGATATATGAGAAAAGGAAAGGTAATTGGACAGGGGACGTTAGGCACATCAGTGCACTTATGTACGCCCCTTACTGGCCTCTTAGGAACCTGGAGAGGTCAATCGTGGAGAGTCTAAGGGAGAAATGTTGGGGGTTGGGAGTAGACACTATAGAGTCCGGTAATGAGTTCTACGCGTTGACGACTCGATTGTTAAAGTCATATTTTTTACAGTCAAGTTTGGAGCGGTTAATATTAAGTTTTAATAATGTAATGAAAAAACTTATGTATCTCAAAGTACTTTAAAAAAACCTACAGTTTGATATTTATGTATCTCAAAGTACTTTTAAAGTACTTTTAAAAAACCTACAGTTTGATATATTTTTCCATATAGTATAAAAAAGAGATAATCCAAAACAGTAATATTTGGGTAACATATTATATGCCCGGCAATATACTATATATGAATCGGTAATCATTCAAAGTTCTAATCTATTTTGATGTTAATATGTTGCCGAAGTTTGTCTCGTCATTGTTTCAGCCGTTCTTTAATTTGAGTAAGTCCAGAAAAAGACAATCAATGAAACTGAGCATTCTCTGCTTAATATAAACAGAACAAGCTGGACTTTGTGTTGGAGATAAAATCACGGAGGTGAACAGTGTGAGCTTGGAGAACATTACAATGGGAAGTGCCATCAAGGTCCTGACAGGGAATAACAGGCTGCGAATGGTTGTGAGACGTATGGGCAAAGTGCCAGGGATAAAGTTTTCCAAAGAAAAGACTACATGGTAAGTTGAACTGCCCTTGCCAATTTATACCCATTGTTGTCAACCATGCATAACCCAAAAATCACAATTGTACTGACTCAGACAAACATACCAGCTTCAGGAGAGCAGTGACTAAGAGATCAAGTATCCTAAGAACCAGGGAAATGCTATTAAAGTGAACTGTGATAGGGAACCAAAGAGGGAAAGGTCAAAAGGATGTGAGGTTACTGGGTTAAACGTCCTCTTTCAAAATGAATTACTTTAAACTATGGCTAAAGGGGAGCTTCACTTGTATAATGTGAAGGTAGGGTACGAAGATTATGTAAGAGCCACAGTGGCACAGTGGTTGAATGCAGTACTGCAGGCCATTTCTGCTGACTGCCAGCTGCCTGCAATTTGGCTGTTCAAATCTCACCAGGCTCAAGTTTAAGTTTAAGTTTAATCAGATTTGTATGCTGCCCCTCTCCGCAGACTCGGGGCGGCTCACAGCAGCAGCAACACAATGTACAACAAATCCAATATTTAAATTAATTTTAAAAACCCCACAAGTTAAAACCAATCATACACACTAGCGTACCGTACATAAATTTTATAAGCCTAGGGAGAAGGAACATGTCAATTCCCCCATGCCTGACAACAGAGGTGGGTTTTAAGGAGCTTACGAAAGGCTAGGAGGGTGGGGGCAACTCTGATATCTGGGGGGAGTTGGTTCCAAAGGGTCGGGGCCGCCACAGAGAAGGCTCTTCCCCTAGGCCCCGCCAACCGACATTGTTTAGTTGACGGGACCCGGAGAAGGCCAACTCTGTGGGACCTAATTGGTCGCTGGGATTCGTGCGGCAGAAGGCGGTCCCGGAGATATTCTGGTCCAGTGCCATGAAGGTTGACTCAGCCTTCCACTCTTCCGAGGTGGATAAAATGAGGACCCAGATATGCTGAGTCTATAAACCGCTTAGAGAGGGCTGTAAAGCAATGTAAAGAAGTATATAATTCTAAGTGCTATTGTTACATGTGGGGTAATAGAGAACCACCTAATTTTATAAAAGGAAAAAAAGGGAACTGATCAGCGGTGGGTTGCTCCTGGTTCGGATCAGTTCTTAGAACCAGTAGCACGGATGGTGGAAGGCTCCAACCACCTACTGGAATCCTAGAAGGTTGAAGGTACAAATATATTTGGAAAACACTCTTTTTAACAGTGTAAATCCAGATGTGTTGAGAGGCACTGATGACATAAATAGGAGAGAGGGAGTCCAAGTTTGAGGGCCACAAAGTTTGAGTTTATAAGGTTTGAGGGCCACATCCAGATATGCTCCTGCATTTTGATCAGCCATGATTGAAAATAGCATCCGCTTCCATGAAGCCCGAATGAATCAAAATGGTGAAAGGGCAGTTTGCAGGCCTCTTCAAGAACTTCAGCTGCTTAGGAGAAATTCTTTCTTTCTTTCTTTCTTTCTTTCTTTCTTTCTTTCTTTCTTTGTTACATTTGTATGCCGCCTCTCTCCGAAGACTCGGGGCGGCTAACAACAATATAAAAAGACAATGTAAACAAATCTAATATTAAAAACAATCTAAAAAACCCCAATTTAAAGAACCACTCATACATACAAGCATACCATGTATAAATTATATAAGCCTACGGGGAAGGGAAATTTCAATTCCCCCATGCCTGACGACAGAGGTGGGTTTTAAGGAGCTTGCGAAAGGCAAGGAGGGTGGGGGCAACTCTGATATCTGGGGGGAGCTGGTTCTAGAGGGCCGGGGCCACCACAGAGAAGGCTCTTCTCCTGGGTCCCATCAAACGACATTGCTTAGTCGACGGGACTCGGAGAAGGCCAACTTTGTGGGACCTAACCGGTCGCTGGGATTCATGTGGCAGAAGGCGGTCCCGGAGATATTCTGGTCCAATGCCATGAAGGACTTTATAGGTCATAACCAACACTTTGAGTTGTGACCAGAAATTGATCAGCAACCAATGCAGACTGCGGAGTGTTGGTGTAACATGGGCATACTTCTTTACCTCTCACAGGGTTGATGTGGTAAACAAGCGCTTGGTGGTGGAGAGGAGTGGCTCAAGTCCCTCAGATACCAGCTCTGAGATAGGAAGGCGACACATCGTCCATCTCTATACCACATCTGATGATTATTGCTTGGGTTTTAATATCCGCGGAGGGAAGGAGTATGGTCTTGGCATCTATGTCTCCAAGTGAGTCTTGTCTTTGTAGAGTCTTCTGCTGTTGAGTGTTTCAGATCCTGATGACATTTGGACTTATATTCAAATTTCACTTTAACTGTGATGTTTCCTTTTCAGGGAAGTAAATTGCCTATTGCAAGTGCCCAAGATCTAGATTGGCTAGTTAGCGGCTGAGTTAATAGATCGCTCCCCACCCTTCATTTAAAACTCTGTTTAGCTTCAATGGGAGGTGTTCTGTCTTTGCAAATAGTAAGCATACTGGGGGATGATCCAAATTGAAACCTCAGAGAGAACAAAATGTTTAAAACCTGGTCATGACTGCCATTGCTATTACAGATTTGGGTTAAGGCTTCTCCCCCCACCTTATAATTAAGACTATAAATCACTCTTTAGGGGAGGGTAGAAAGGTTAGATAGACATTATGATGATCAGTTTAAAAAATCCATAATAATATATCTACATCATTAGCACCGGTCACCGGCGGAAGCTATTGTTTTTGAGTTAGAGACTTTGGCCTGCCACAATTAGAATAGTACTGTGGGAATTGGGGAGGGGTGGTTGCACGAAAGGGAAAAATACTAGCCGCAACAAATTCTTTCCAGAGATTCAAGGTCATCCTTGTTCAGCACCAGCCGGAAGTACAGGAGAGAATCGTGGACATTGAGAGAACCGGAGTGGTCCATGTGATGAACTTGTGGGTGTGGGGATAAGTGATGAACCTTAACCTAGGTAGAGAATTGTAGGAAAAGTTAGTATCGGGTTGACTACAGTTCATAACCAATATGGCTCTGTTAATAAATTGGGACTTGGAAGAAGGCCAAGGTTTGGACTCTGATTTATTTCAGAGCTAATTGGAACTCTGACATCTAATCCCATAATGCTTTATCTCTTGGTCTTCTTTCAGCCCAATTTCTTCAAGAGGAACTGTATGATCTTTTGGTTTACTAATCACATTCTCATGTTCAGGGATGGGAAGACACATCTATAAGCACAGAGCTCATAGTCTGATACAATTTGATATCCAATCATATTCAGCACTGTATAAGCTTGAATTTTATTTATCCAAATCTTCTACCATTAGCTTAAAGCATGTCATTATCTGCACAATAAAATATTGAATATTAGGAAATTTATCAGAAATAAATGTTTACTATCTCCCTCATTGATTGTTAAAAAAATATATTACAGTGTTCCCTCGATTTTCACGATTGTCAAACTTCGCGGAACGTCTATACCACGGTGTTTCAAAAATATTAATTAAAAAATACTTTGCGGTTTTTCCCCCTATACCACGGTTTTTCCCGCCCGATGATGTCATATGTCATTGCCAAACTTTTGTCTGCCTTTAAAAAACATTTTTTAAAATAAACTTTAATAAATAAACATGGTGAATAATAATCTAAATGGTTGCTAAGGGAATGGGAAATTGTAATTTAGGGGTTTAAAGTGTTAAGGGAAGGCTTGGGATACTGTTCATAGCCAAAAATAGTGTATTTACTTCCGCATCTCTACTTCGCAGAAATTCAACTTTCGCGGGCGGTCTCGGAACGCATCCCCCGCGAAAATCGAGGGAACACTGTATATAACTTTCCACAACCTGTATGCTCAGCATATATGCTGAATTACAACTCACATTATTCCTAACTATTTATAGTTGGAGATTTCAGTCATATACGTAGACTGAAAAACAGCTATTTATTGAATACTGGCACCAAAATTGGTGGAATGCTATGAGAAAGCTGGAAGCAAAACTGATCTAGGGGAACTTGCCATCCCATTTATAACATGGACATTTTATTTCTTCCCGTTGCTCTTTCCCACTCTTAAAATGTACCATTTTCTTCTGCTCCTACCTTGTTTGCTCAGGAAAAAAGCCTGATCTTTCTTTCAAATGCCCCCCTTGTGCTTGTTCGATGTTGTATCATTCCCAGAGTGGATCCTGGCGGGCTGGCTGAGCAACATGGGATCAAAGTTGGTGACCAAGTCCTTGCAGCCAATGGAGTCAAGTTTGATAACATCAGCCATAGCAGGGCAGTGGAAGTGCTAAAGGGGCAGACCCATATCATGCTTACCATTAAGGTGAGGCTGATGTCTTCCCAAGTTTTTTTTAAAAAATATAGTAAGGGGCATAGTTCCCTCTAAGCTGCCCAGAAGCCGAGAGGGAAAGAGTGAGAAGGAAGGAGAGAGAGAGGAAGAGAGGAAGAGAGAGAAACAGATAGAAAAAAGAGAGGAAGGAAAAGAGAAAGAAAAAGAATGGGAGTAAGGAAGAGAGAAAGAAAATCAAAATCTAGTTTGAAACTAGCTCAACTATTTAAGTGGTATTTTGATATTGATAGAGTTGCCCTGTTATGAGCTCACTGTTATAGACACACAGTACAGTATTTTATTTTGAAATTCTCTGAGGCAAAACAGGGTGGGTTTTTTATTTGTTTGTTTGTTTGTTTGTTTGTTTGTTTAATATTTTTGTGCCGCCCAGTCCCGAAGGGACTGCCGCTCAGACACTATACTTTTCCGCCCCCCCCCCAAAAAAAAATTAGAGGGAACACTGGTAAGGGGTATTTAGGAAAGTGAACACAAGAACAAGGGGACACAATCTGAAGTTAGTTGGGGGGAAAGATCAAAAGCAACATGAGAAAATATTATTTTACTGAAAGAGTAGTAGATCCTTGGAACAAACTTCCAGCAGACGTGGTCGGTAAATCCACAGTAACTGAATTTAAACATGCCTGGGAGAAACATAGATCCATCCTAAGATAAAATACAGAAAATAGTATAAGGGCAGACTAGATGGACCATGAGGTCTTTTTCTGCCGTCAGACTTCTATGTTTCTATGTATTAATCATAGAAGGACTAAGATTATCCAAATTATATCCCATTCTCACAACTGCCATTGTTATTAAAAACATGATTGTTTCTAGGAGGAGATAGAATTTCCTCAGTTTTGGGTAGTGTAGACCAGTGTTTCCCAACCTTGGCAACTTGAAGATATTTGGACTTCCACTCCCAGAATTCCCCAGCCAGCGAATGCTGGGAGTTGAAGTCCAAATATCTTCAAGTAGCCAAAGTTGGGAAACATTGGTGTAGACAGTGATGGGCTACCAATTTTTTTACTACCACGCTGTGGGCGTGGCTTATGCATTTTGTTTCAACATCTTTCAGTGCAAATTGGGTGCTCTGGAGTGGAGTAATTTTGCTACCGGAACTGTGTTCCTGACTGTTCCCATAGGAGCCCATCACTGGGTGTAGACCAACTCATTCAGCTAAGATCTCTGGTGTGCCTTTCTCACCCCAAATGTCTCTGAATTTCTTTTGGGAAGTAATTCCCTCCTTAAATTGCTCTGGGACTTAGAATTTCAAACGTAGCAGATCCAATTTCTTCTATAAAGGGACCTAACCATGGGGCAAGCATTTGTCAGTGCTTCTCCACTTAGTTAGTTTCCTAAGCTTTCGCACATTATTTTTCAGGCAACAAATGATCCCATAACATATTACATTTCTTCTATCCCTCCCTTCTAGGAAACAGGGAGATTCCCGGCATACAAGGAAATGGTGGCTGAGTACTGCTGGCTCAACAGATGTAAGGCATCTTTTCTGATGAGGGCGTTGCTTTGTTAAGGAAGAATAAGGGATGGAAACCCATCTGCAAATTTATTTCATTCTTGGATTTCAGAAAACATTATTTTGCTCTCCTACCTTTGTACATAAATGGTACCACATTAAGAAACACACATGAACCCAAGAACAGGTGCTGTGTTGCACAGACAGATATTTGTGGTGGTCAGCTATCACATCTCAGAAAGTTCTTTAACTTACAGACACCCTTGCAATATCAAGGATCAATATATCAGTGGGTATAATTGTTTAGTTTTAGTCTTATGTTATGGTTAAGTTGTGATTGAGGCAATAAACAAACTGAATAGATAGACAGACAGATAGATAGATCGACAGACAGACAGACAGACAGATATAATAGAGATAGATAGATAGAAGTTCGGAAACTTCAGATTGTGCAGAATGCAGCTGCGAGAGCTATCATGGGCTTTCATAAATATGCCCATGTCACACCAACACTCCACAGTCTGCATTGGTTGCCGATTGGTTTCCGGTCACAATTTAAAGTGTTGGTTATGACCTATAAAGCCCTTCATGGCATTGGACCAGAATATCTCCAGGACCATCTTCTGCCGCACGAATCCCAGCGACCGGTTAGGTCCCACAGAGTTGGCCTTCTCCAGGTCCCATCGACTAAACAATGTCGTTTGGTGGGACCCAGGGGAAGAGCCTTCTCTGTGGCGGCCCCGACCCTCTAGAACCAACTCCCCCCAGATATCAGGGTTGCCCCCACCCTCCTTGCCTTTCGTAAGCTCCTTAAAACCCACCTCTGTCGTCAGGCATGGAGGAATTGAGATATTCCCTTCCCCCTAGGCTTATAAAATTTATGCATGGTATGTTTGTATGATTGGTCTTTTAAATTGGGGTTTTTTAAATTACTTTTTATATTAGATTTGTTATATTTTTCTTTTTTACTGCTGTTAGTCGTCCCGAGTCTGCGGAGAGGGGCGGCATACAAATCTAATAAATAAATAAATAAATAAATAAATAAATAAATAAATAAATAAATAAATAAATAAATAAATGATAGATAGATAGATAGATAGATAGATAGATAGATAGATAGATAGATAGATAGATAGATCTTGATAGATACCTATATGATACTTATTAAAATCAAAATATTCCACAATGCCATGTAGATATCAATGGCACTCATATAATATCCTGAATGCAGCAGAAGTAATGGCATACTTGCATTATCTGGGAAAATAATGTTGTTGTTTTTCCTTATGCAAAATATAGAACCTTTAGTGCTGGGAAAACCAAATCAAGGAAATATATGAAATATGTACACAATGTGCAATAGCTATGCATTTTTGTTAAGGAGTGTGCAGAACGACCCTTGAGTTACCAAGGACATGCACCGAGAATGTGGGATTCCAGCAGATATCCAAGTGATATGAATAATTATTCAGTTATACAAAACAGATACATTAAAATGTATAAAATAGTGTTTACTTTTAGAAATAGCACAGTCACGTTAAACAGTCCAGTCATAACATTCAAATCAATCAATATCTCTTAATACAATAATAGTATTACAAGCCTGTCTTTGTCTTACATATCAGACATACATTACAGCTTACAAATCCATCAAACTATCACAGAGCTTACGACATCAGTCACAGTGAATCAGCAGAAAGAACAGAGAGGAATCATGCTTTCTAGCTCCCTCTTATGGCAATTTTTAACACTACCTTTTAAAACTATAGTACTTCAATACATACAAACATTTATCATTAGCTTGTTAATGTATTGCAAACCCAACTGTCTTGTACTTAGTACTAACAATTTTTTGTACATTGAAGTTCTTCTAACAGCTAACCTCTACCTTTCTCTTTCCAGTGACCAATGGCCAGTTGCAGCAGCTGTCCCAAACTTCTGAATCCAGCTCATCCATGTCATCCTATTCCTCAGGGACCCTTTTAAGCTCCATGAATGGCCTATTTATGGCCCCAGTTTCCAGCGTAGCTGAAAGTTGTACAGTTGATGTTGGCATCTCCACAGAGTTGCCAGTTCAGAGCCACTTGTCACAGAGGGCAGACACCGCTATGCAGACAGAACCATTGCCTGATGGGGCCTTGTTTTCAGGGAGCCTGATCTCAGAAACCCAGAGGATTGTGCAGCCCATGAAAATCCTAAAAGATACAGCCATTCGTACAGAAAGCCTCAAAGAGTCTTTCCACCTAAGGAAGCACCAGCCATTTGTTAGCAAGGAAATCACAGAGCCATCTCCCCAAATGGCTCTTCTACTAGCGCTCAGCCATCCCCGTCAACCCATTAAGCGATCGCAGAGCTATCTGACCATCTGTGGTATGTGTCATTAAGTCAGTATGTCTACCTCTATTTTATATTTACAATGATAGATTATCTGGTAGGGCAGTGATGGTGAACCTTTTTTTCCTCGGATTCCAAAAGAGCTTTGGTGAGCCCTATCGTGCATGCATGAGTGCCAACACCCATAATTCAATGCCCGGCTTCCCCCACCCCTTAGAGGCCCTCTAGAGGCCAGAAACAGCCTGTGTCCCAACTTCTGGTGGGCCCAGTAGGCTCATGTTTCACCCTCCCCAGGCTCCAAAGGTTTCCCTGGAGCCAGGGGAACGTACAAATGCCCTCTCCCATCCCCCTGGAGGCTTTCTGGAAGCAAAAGACGCCATCCCAGAGCCTCTGTGTGAGCCAAAAATCAGCTGGCCAACACACACATAAACGTTAGAGCTGAGCTAAGAGAACGGCTTGCATGCCAGCAGATATGGCTCCATGTGCCACCTATGGCACTCATGCCATAGGTTCACCATCACTGTCGTAGGGCAACACCACATAATTATTTGATTACTGTTTTGGCTCTATTATTAATTTATTATCCATTCTCTCTCCTCTCTCTCTCTCTCCCTTCCTCCCTTCCTCCCTCTCCCTTTCTCTCTCTTTCTCACACATACACAACAATTTTTCTGATCATCTTTGGAAAGGGTAGCTATAATAGTTTGTTGAAATGATAGTGCCCTGAGGACTTTGGAGACAAGCCTCAGATTTCATGTTCTTCCTATAGTTGCGATCATCTGATTTGACTTCCTGGATTTTTTTTTCCTCCCAGAGGAAAAGCATCAAAAAAAGAAAGAGAAGTTGGTATCACCAGAGAAGAAAGTTACTCTCCAACGCTCCAAAACCCTGATGAACCTATTCTTTAAGAGCACCCGACTAGGGAAGCCAAGTTCAACAACTGGATCTCTGGAATCACAAAGGAAGTCCAAATCACCTGCCCAGTCTGAAGGTAATAAAAAGTGAGCTTGTAAAACAAACACCCAAAGGTATGGAGCTTTTCATACCATAGGCCAGTGATTTTCAACCTTTTTTGAGCCGCGGCACATTTTTTACATTTACGAAACCCTGGGGCACATTGAGCAGGGAGGGGGCGGCGGCTAAAAAAAGTTTGGACAAAAAAATCCTCTCTCTCTCTCTTCCTCCCCTTCACTCTATTTCTTTCTCCCTCCCTCTTTCTCTCCCTTCCTTCCTCTTTCTTTCTCTCTCTCTCCATCCCTCTTTCTTTCTCTTCCTTCCTTCCTCTCTTTTTTGCTCTCTTTCTCCCTCCCTACCTACCTCCCTCTATGTCTTTCTCTCTCTCTCCTTCCCTCCCTCTCTTTCTCTCTCTCTCTCTTTCTCTTGTTTTCTCTCTCTCTCTTGTTCTCTTTCTAGCTCTCTCGCGCTCTTTCTCTCTTGCTTTCTTTCTCTCTTGCTTTCTCTCTCTCTTGCTTTCTTTCTCTCTTTTTTTCTCTCTCTTGCTTTTTTTCTCTCTGAGCTTCGCGGCACACCTGACCATGTCTCGCGGCACACTAGTGTGCCCCAGCACACTGGTTGGAAAACACTGCCATAGGCTGTAGGAAACCCTGAGAATTTTCAGGGTTCATTTTTCAGTTTCCAAATTTTCTAAAGAGCTAAAGTAAGTATTGGAGACTTTGGATCAATAGATTGTTAACTGTGTCCGGAGAAAGGTACTAAAACCCTATTCAAATATTTTTCATTTAACTCATGCAAATATGAGAAAAGATATCTTAACAAATTGTACCCTGGAATAATAGCACTGCTTTCCTTGGACTTGTGATGCAATTGCCGACAGTAAAAAAATCAGATTTACAAGCATCCTTTGCAAAAAAGAATGCAAAATGAGAGGCAAATATCGCATTTGCCTCCTGAATAGCATTTCTCAACCTTGGCAACCTGAAGAAGGAGAATTCTGGGAGATGAAGTCCACACCTCTTCAAGTTTGCCAAGATTGAGGTATTCTGCTCCAGAAACTAGCTCAGAATTCCAGGGGCTACTAGATATAATCTTCAAAAATCTGGACAACCAGATTTCTCCAGGGATTCAGAAAACACTATTGGCTATATATCTTTCATGGACTGCCAAGTACAGTATAGTATATATAGTACAGTATAGTAGCTCTATGCCATTCTCTGCTCATCCACCTTCTTCATTTGATTCATAATCCCTTTGCTGTTGGTCTTTCTTCCACTATCTTTAACCTGCAGTTAACATTATCCAGCAATTTGTGAACCGGACTCTGAAACGGGGTAAATGAGCAGGAGTGCAGCATGTGTTTTGTGTAGTGTTCATATGTGTGCTTGAAATTGTGGGGTGCATGGTTAAAGTGATCAGACCATGAGTTAGGTAGGGCGGGAACCGTTGGCGACAGCGGCGGGGAGGGAGAGAGACGGACGACGGACAAAACTCAAAACGCTCAAAAAAACTTGCCTGTTCTTCCCCATGAAGACATAGCTGGCGGAGGGTGGCGGCTTCCATGGCGTCTGCAGGGCCCCTATCTTGTAGGCATCGCTGGAGGGCTTGGAGGGCTGGAGGCAGATTGCAGTGGGAGTTGTTGGTCCCGCAACTTCAGGATAGGTTTGGCCCATCAGTTTGGGGCGTGGAAGTGGCTTGGGTCGGCTTGCCAGCTTGCAGCAAGCCCAGCAGCAGGAGGGCTGGACAGGCAAGGGTCATTGCGGTGGCAGCGGAGTGAGCGAGTGCACTTCTGCAAACTGGTCACCCGTAAAAAGTGGAACTTTTTAAAAACAATGCGGGACGTGGGAAAAATTCCTAAAAAGCGGGATGTCTGGTCACCTTATGCTTGGTGCAAATTCAACATTTGTTGTTTACTTTCTAAAGCATTTAGACCTTGCCTTTCCATAATTGTTAAGTGAAGGGCAGAATATAAATTAAACTAATCTGTATACCAAAACATATCCTAACAATTTATTATAACATAAGAATTTAGTGATTAAGGCAGTGATAGCGAACCTGTTTTGATTTGCATGCCAAAAGGGTGTTTGTACATGTGCGAGCACATGCCCACACCCACTCCCTCCCCCTGTGCATGCCCACACCCCTGTGCTGCCCACTGCATATGTGCACAATCAACCCCGTTCCTGTGCATGCGCAGAGGCCTCACTGAAGCCTGGAATGGTGAAAAAACAACCAAATGGGCAAACAGGAAGTTCATAAAAAAACAACTTCCGGTTTGCCTGTTGTCCTTTTTTTTGCATTCTGGAGCTTCAAGAGGCTTCCATGAAGCCTCCGGAGTATGAAAAACAGCACAATGGACAAACCGGAAGTCATTTTTTCTGAACTTCCTGTTTACACATTTGCCCACACTCTGGGGATTCAGGGAAGTTTCCCTGAAGCCTCTGAAGGATGAAACTGCTTCCCCAAGGCTGAAAATCAGCTGACTAGTGCATGCATGCACCGTGGAGCTTACATAGAGCAACACCTTGGATGCCCTCTGATATGGCTCTGCATGCCACCTGTAGCACGTGTGTCATAGGTTCGCCATCACTGACCTAAGGTCACACTTTTTTAAATTTCATTAGTTTGCATACCACCTTTTAAATCTTCCAAGACAAGACTGTTGTTGTTTTCTACAAAAAAACAAATACAGTGGTACCTCATCTTACGAACGCCTCTTCTAAAGAACTTTTCGAGATACGAACCCGGTGTTTAAGATTTTTTTGCCTCTTCTTCTGAACTATTTTCACCTTACGAACCCAAGCCGCTGCTGCTGGGATGAAGGGGTTTCTTTTTTTCCCCTTTTTTGAAGAAAGAAAAGGGAGGGGCGGCTTGGAGGGGGAAAGAGTTTGCATTTAAAAAAGTAGTAGAACAGCGTGCTTGCACAGGCACTGAAAGGGTGTCTTTTGAAGAAAGAAAAGGGAGGGGCGCCCCCCTTGCCTTTCTTCCTTCCCACTCACCCTTTAGCCTAGCCTTGCTTCTTCCACCCGCCCCCTTTAGCTGCTCCTCCCTGCCCTCTGTTCGCCTCCCTTCTAAAGTTTGGGATTCTCCTAATGGGCTTGCACCCATTATTTGCTTTTACATTGATTCCTATGGGAAACATTGTTTCGTCTTACAAACTTTTCACCTTACGAACCTTCTCCTGGAACCAATTAAGTTCGTATCATGAGGTACCACTGTAAAAGTTTTCTTCTGATAGCTAAATCCCACTATAAATGACCCTTACTTGAGGTTATTTCAGATGGGCTTCACAATTTAGATGAGCTTCACAATTGTCCTGTGTCATTCACACAATTTTGTAAAGGCACAGGCACTAGATGAGTGTCCTGATTTTTTCTCTCTCATGATGGCTTGCAAAACTGAAAGGGCATCGTTCCATCCCATATCAGTATCCATATCCTATGCTCTGATAATCTTTCATGAGAGGATTTCTTGGGAGAGGGAATAATAATAATAATAATAATAATAATAATAATAATAATAATAATATGTTGTGGTTACCTCTGGCCCTGCTCCTGCCCCAAGGAATGTGGAGGTGGAGGTGGGGGAGACATCCACATGCTGCAGGCCTGTTTTGCTCCCAATGGAATCTGCCGATGAAGCCTCCTCTGACCAAGGCAGCATGAGTGACAGGGAAGAGAGGAGTTTGGCAGACAGCCCAGGAGGAGATCAATCATCTGTATCATCTTTGGATTCTGAACAAGAATTAATGACACACCCACGCATGCATAGAGTGATGCATAGGAGACAACAACTAAAGGATTATTACAAGAGAAAATGAGGCCACCTGTGGTTGGGTTGGACTGCAGTAATTAGGGCTGCTGCTATAAATAGCAGCGTGTGGGTTTGGCCATTGGGAAAGAGTATCTGATCGCAGTTCGTCAGGAACCCTGGGTTGCTGGTTTCTGGACTTTGCTTGTTGATTTTTCACGCTTTTGAAAACAAAGCAGAGCAACGTGTGTGTGTGTGTGTGTGTGTGTCTCACTTTGTTGGAAGAGGAAGGGGTGTGACATTTCTTCACAGCTGCTAGCTAAGTACTTAATGACTGCTTAAGGTTAATTGTAGAGACTACCCAGTTGTTTTGGGACAAGTGCTCTTTGCAATACAAAAAGAGTGCTTTGTTTATTTTGAATTTTGGGATAAAGAACATTGTTTTGAATTTTCAAACGTGTGTGTATCTAAAATTTGTACCCTTGAATTTTCGGGAGGCTCCTACCAGAGAGCCCGACAGAACATAATAATAATAATAATAATAATAATAATAATAATAATAATAATAATTATTATTATTATTATTATTATTATTATTATTATTATTTATTAGATTCGCATGCCACCCCTCTCCGAAATTGCATGCAGAAATCTGGCAGCTTATTCAGACTTAAAAGAGCATGTGTGTGACTTGTATCTGTGCACTTCCAAATTTGAGCAGGGCCAACATGTTTTGTTCAGTGCTGATAACATGTATACTCCTTGGTTCTCTTTGGTCACCCTCTCCAGAAAAAGGCCGCTCCTTCACCTCTCTGAGCTCCAAGGGATCTGACAAACACAGTGCCTGTGAGCCCAGCAAAACTATTGACAGCCACCTCCTGCTCATTGAGGACATGGCCAGGAAGCTGCTGATGGAAGATGAAGTGGCAGCTGTACTGAGACATTGCACCCGGGTAAGGAGCCTCCCTTGTGCATATCAAGGGATTTTGATTTTAATATCATGCAGTGACTTTCAGCAGCCTTCCAAGTACAGTGGTTCCTCTACTTAAGAACTTAATTCATTCCATGACCAGGTTCTTAAGTAGAAACGTTTGTAGGTAGAAGCAATTATTTCCATAGGAATCAATGTAAAAGCAAATAGTGCGTGCAAATCCATTAGGAAAGAAATAAAAGCTCGGAATTTGGGTGGGAGGATGAGGAGTAAGAAGAGGAGGAGGACAGTCGCTGGCCAGAGCAAAGGGACTGTTTCTTTTCTCTGGGTGCTGGCAAAGGTTTATTCCCTCTCCAAGCACCCAGAGAAAGAAAAAAGTTCCGTTCACTCTGGACTGCCAAACCCTCCTTAAGCACCAACCGAAAGGCTCCTCTGGCAGCCCAGAAAAGCCCAAGATGGCCGGGTTTAAAGGGGGAATGGCAGGAAACTGGCCGGGCCTTTGTGCCGCTCTCAAATTTCCTAACAATTTTTTCCGGGCGCGGATTCTTAAGTAGAAAATGGTTCTTAAGAAGAACCAAAAAAATCTTGAACACCTGGTTGTTATTTAGAAAAGTTCTTAAGTAGAGGTACCATTATATTGTCCTCTAATTGTGCTGAACTACCACCACTGTAAAACATTGTAACTCGATATTCTATTTTCTATATTTTCTTGCAGAATTGTTATTAGTTGGCTTGCTTTCTTGTACTTGGGATAATTCACCCTGAATCCCTGTTTTATAAATATACATCTATGCACATGCATACCGAGACTTGCATAGTGTGAGGGTGCCTTAGTTCAGGATGTCTTAAATTAGCAAAACTATTTTAAAATTATTATTATTTATTTAAATTAAATTGGAAGAGGAAAAAGACAAAACAAACAGACAGAAAATTATGGTGCAAATAAACACATTCTTAAGAAAAAAGGCAACATATACAAAGTGTTTAACAATGAAAAAGAAGCAAAAATATATTGGTTTAACAGTTAACATACTTTCCAAATATAAATATTATTCAAACATACAGTAGTTTAAATGAAATTTCTCCCGTTCTTCATGTCATGTGTTAGCTTAAAGGCCAAATTAGGCTGGGAACTCTGGAATCTTTCCCAGAGGGAACAAGATTGTGGAAAGCTAGTTTAACCTCTTGAAATCAATACTGCCATTTGATTGACAGGCTTACTAATCTGAATAAAAGCTATTTTTTTCAGAAGAGAATATTCTCTTGATTTATATACCTATCATATGGAGTTTGACAACTAGACAACATAAATGGGTTCTCCACGCCTTAACTATGCCCAAAAGACTAATATCACAGCTTTGGAAATAAAAATGTGGCCTCGTTTATTCAGCAAATGGAAAAACTGATTATTATTACACTTGCCACCTATAAGTGGATTGCCTATATACAGACTTTGTACAGGCAGGTATAATAAAATATGGAACTCATTTATGCAAAATACAACAAAGTAAAAGTGGATAGTTATGTAAGTGTATTAGAAATAAATATATATACAGTACTAGCATCTTCCATTTCTTATCATCTATAGCAATGTTTCCCAACCTTGGCAAGTTGAAAATATTTGGACTTCAACTCCCAGAATTCTCCAGCCAGCGAATGCCGGTTGGGGAATTCTGGGAGTTGAAGTCCAAATATCTTTAAGTTGCCAAGGTTGGGAAACACTGATCTATAGAACAGCCATTAGAGGGAGCTTTGAACTAATGCATAGTAGAAATTTATGTCCAGAGTACAAGTAGGTAGTTATTGGAAGACATTACTTTTCAAAATTCATAAAACATGAAAGAAGAATGAAGGGAAAAGACAACTGTGCAATTCTATATTTAATGCGGCTTGGTCTCTATTAATAGAGTTAATTTTGCTCCCCTTAAACTGCCTGTGGGAATTCTATATTTTCTCGAATTCTTGAAGTCAGACTATAGAAGGACGAGCATAAGGGACACAGGTGGCCATCAAAGTGATAGTGTAACCAAAATAGTTATGGAGTGGGGAGTAGGCTGTTCACATAATTCCCAAACCAGAATAACCAAATTTAGCATCTATTCCAGTGTTTCCCAACCTTGGCAACGTGAAGATATTTGGACTTCAACTCCCAGAATTCCCCAGCCAGCAGATGCTGGCTGGGGAATTCTGGGAATCGAAGTCCAAATATCTTCACGTTGCCAAGGTTGGGGAACACTGATCTATTCTATATTTCACGTTGATCATTTTTTGCTCCAATAGTACATCCGAGAAGGTGGAGTAGAAGACCTGGTGAGGCCATTGTTGGCAATTCTTGACCGTCCTGAGAAGTTGCTGCTTCTCCGAGACATCAGGTAAGAATAAGCTCAGGCATCCTGAGAAATTTAATAGTTTTGGAATGGCTCAGAGAGACCCAGGTTTGAGATCCGGTCCGGCCACAGACCTCACGAGGTAACTTTGGGACAGCTGTTCCCTCTCAGCTAAATATAACTGAGTAGGATGGTTGCCCTGAGAGGAAGATAAGAGAAAACTCTGCCTTGAACTCCCTGAGGAGAAACAGGGCCTATGTCAGTGATGGCGAACCTTTTTTGGTTCACGTACCAAAAGGAAGTGTGCATGCACTAGTGCATACGCACATGCCCATACCCATTCCCTTCGTCCCACGCATGCTCGCCTCCTGCGCTGCCCCTGTACATGCGCACAACCCCCTCCAGCTCCCGCTCATGCGTACAGCCTCACTGAAGCCTGGGACAGTGAAAAAACAACTAAATGACCAAACCGGAAGTTCGTAAAAACAGACATCCGGTTGCCTTTTGGGCTGTTTTTCGCACTCTGGGGCTTCAGGAAGCTGCCCTGTAGTCTCTGGAGTATGAAAAACAGCACAACGGGCAAACAGGAAGTTCATTTTTCTGAACTTCCGGTTTGCTCATTGGCCGGTTTTTCACACTCCCTGAAGCCTCCGGTGGGCGAAACAGACGTCCCCAAGGCTGAACTGGAGCTGACATAGGGCAATGCCTCGTGTGCTTTCCAATATTCGCCATCACCACTATATATTATGAACACATTTCGTACTGTTCCTTACCTAGGCTTCCTTTAAAAAGCATGAAGCAATGTCTTAGTCCTGGCAGAACTTCTTTTATTTATACGACTGTGAATTCCTTCCATTCACAATATGCAAGGCTTGGCAAGCAGTCTTTCAGAGGGCTATTTATCAACACCAAATTTATCTCATTTGGAACGCGGCCAGAGGACTAGTTTCCAAATGTAGGGCAAGGCAAAACTTGCCACAGAGTCTATTAGAGTCACAAATAGATCTTTCCACTCATGAAAGGACCAAATGAACTAATTGTTTCCTGCAAAAGCCCATGTCCCATCCGCTCCTCTTTTGTTTCTTATGGGAGGGGCCAATCATCTTCATGGTAAGACCTTACACCCAAGTTGACCCTACTTTCTTAATTGCTTTTGTCTTCTGGTAGCTCTATGCATGCGCACCCGGGAACAGGCTCCAGCTATTTTTCTGCCTCACTGATGCCTGACTCCAGAGGCAGCTGATAACTACCAGATAGCCTTTGCCCTGTCTCTGCCTCCAATGCAGAGTCGTCGTCCGAGCCTTTCCCAGATTCCAGGACTGGCCCATGTTTCTCCCCAACCTCCGCATTGCCTGAATCTGCTGCCAGCTCTACTGAGTGCTGATGGGAAACAGCACGTACATAAACACACACGCACAAACAAATATAAGAACCTAAGAAGAGCCATGCTGAATCAGGCCAAAGCCCATCGAGTCCAGCATTCTGTGTCACACAGTGGCCCACCAATTGTCCATGGGGATCTTGAGCAGAAAGAGAAGGCAAGACCCTCCCTTTCCCTTGACCCCCAACAAATGGTACTCAAGAGAATCCTGCCTGCCTCAACCAACATAGAGGCGGCACATAGACATCCGTTTCAATAAGCACCGATAGACTTGGCATCCATGAATCTGTCTAATCCTGCCTTGAAGCTATCAAGGCTGACAGCTGTCACAACCTCTTCTGGAAGTCAGTTCCATAAACCAACAACTCTCTGGGTGAAGAAATGTTTCCTTGATTTTTCCTCACTTTCTTACCTATGAGCTTTAAGGAGTGCCCCCTTGTCCTAGTATTGTGTGATAGAGAAAAGAGTTTTTCTCTATCCACCTTTTCTATCCCATGCATGATTTTATACACTTCAATCAAGTCAACACAAACACACGAGTATAAAGGACATTTTATAGTTATATGCAGATTATTGTTATATGCTGTTTTATTCTGTTGTTAGCCGCCCCGAGTCTGCGGAGAGGGGGGGGGGCATACAAATCAAATCAAATCAAATCAAATCAAATCAAATCAAATAAATAAATAAATAAATAAATAAATAAATAAATAAATAATTTTTTTAGGATACAACTACTGTACTGTGATTCTTTCAGCAATTTAATAGCCTTCCTCAAGCAGCCAGCTTCTCAATGTGTTGGACTATAATGCCTATAATGCATGTACAATGCCTATACAATGCCTGCAGACATTATCTTAACTGCTGTAGGTAATGCAATATGTAGTCTTATATATCATGATTAGGAAACTATGATGGAATAATGTTACATGTGGGCTCCTTAAAATTGTGGTTATATTCACCCTTAGAAACACCTATATTATCTACTCGTGATCTGCATTATAGATCAATGATCTAGGATTTTTCTCCTTTTTTTCCCCAGAAATGTGATTGCATCTACAGATCTTGGTCGCTTTGACAGTATGGTTGTGCCCCTAGAAATGGAAGCCTATGATGCACTCAAGAGCAGAACAGACAAAGAAGTTTGTAAGAATAGCGTTTATTGTCTCTCAGAGTTTATTTATATTACGGATTGGCTGGATTTCAGGATTACCTACCTACTTTAGGATACATGGCTTTTCAAATCTTATAAAAAGAATTCTCTGGGTGGGCAGCATCACTTAAAAACAAATTGAAAACAGCCAAATGAAACACATTAATCAAAGATGGCACAAAAATAAAATAAATGTATGGCTATGCATGGTGGAAAATATTACTTCTCGTAAAGATTTATGACCAGGAAAAGAACATTTCAGATTATTTAGCCATTTTTTTTAAAGTCCAGGTAAAGAAAATAAAAATCTGAACTCAGTTACTATTTCTTACAAAGCAACATGATGTTCACATTACAGTGGTCCCTTGATTTTCGCGGGTTCAAACTTCGCGAAACGGCTATACCACGGTTTTTCAAAAATATTAATTAAAAAATACTTTGCTGTTTTTTTCCCTATACTATGGTTTTTCCCGCCTGGTGACATCATACGTCATCGCCAAACTTTCGTCCGCCTTTAATAAAAAGATTTTTTAATAAACTTTAATAAATAAACATGGTGAGTAATAATCTAAATTGTTGTTAAGGGAATGGAAATTGCAATTTAGGGGTTTAAAGTGTTAAGGGAAGGCTTGTGATACTGTTCATAGCCAAAAATAGTGTATTTACTTCCGCATCTCTACTTCGCGGAAATTCGACTTTTGTGGGTGGTCTCAGAACGCATCCCCCACGAAAATCGAGGGAACACTGTATTGCCTTTTAACGTCTCAGTACTGTATATACCAGCGATGGCATATCAAAAGATCAAAAAAGGAAAGATGGCACTCACAACTAGGTGACTAAAGCCCTTGACTTTTCTTTTCCAGTTCCCCCTTGCAGACATTCCTTGCAGACATGCTCTCTACATGGAGCTACCTTTGAAAAGCATTCGGAAACTACAAATTGTGCAAAATTCAGCCACGCGAGCAGTTATGGTCTTGCCCAAACACACGGATATTTCTCCAACACTCCGCGGTCTGCACTGGTTACCAGTTGGTTTCCAGACTCAATTCAAAGTGTTGGTTATAACCTATAAAGCCCTACATGGCATCGGGCCAGAATACCTGCAGGACCGCTTTCTGCCGCATGAATCCCAGCGACCGGTTAAGTCCCACAGAGTTGCCCTTCCCCAGGTCCTGTCAACTAGACAATGTTGTTTGGCGGGACCTGGGAGAAGTGCCTTCTCGGTGGGGGGCCCGGCTCTTTGGAATCAGCTCCCCCCAGAGATTTGAACTGCCTCCACCCTCCTCGCCCTCCGTAAAACCTTAAAGACCTATCTGTGCCGCCAAGCTTGGGGCCACAGACCCTTGTCCCCTGGCCAACAAATGTAGTATGCTTTGCAGTGTGAATGGGAACGAGTGACTTTAAATGTTACTAGAGTTTTAAAGTTTTTTTCTAGTGAAATTAATTGGATTTTTAGATTTCTACATTGTATATTGTTTGCTATTTTGTTATTATTTATTTATTTATTTATTTATTTATTCTTTGTCCAATATACAATACATATGAAAGGGAATAGACATTAAGTGATATATAAAAGATAGGAAGTGAAGAGGAAGAGAAGTAGGTGGGAAGGAAAGAATATATATGATAAAATGGAAAGGAAAGACAATTGGACAGGGGACGAAAGGCACATCAGTGCACTTATGTACGCCCCTTACTGGCCTCTTAGGAACCTGGAGAGGTCAATCGAGGAGAGTCTGAGGGAGAAATGTTGGGGGTTGACACTATTGAGTCAGGTAATGAGTTCCACGCTTCGACGACTCGATTGTTAAAGTCATATTTTTTACAGTCAAGTTTGGAGCGATTAACATTGAGTTTGAAGCTGTTGCATGCTCTTGTGTTGTTGCGGTTGAAGCTGAAGTAGTCATTGACCGGAAGGACATTACAGTGAATGATTTTGTGGGCAATACTTAAATCTTGTTTTAGGCGCCGCAGTTCTAAGCTTTCAAGATCCAGGATAGTTAGTCTGTTTTCGTAGGGTATTCTGTTTCGGGTGGAGGAGTGGAGGGCTCTTCTGGTGAAGTATCTTTGGACGTTTTCGAGAGTGTTGATGTCTGAGATGTGGTGAGGGTTCCAGACAGATGAGCTATATTCGAGAATGGGCCTGGCATAGGTTTTGTAGGCTCTGGTCAGAAGTGTGAGATTGCCAGAGCAGAAGCTACGTAGAATCAGGTTTACAACTCTTGAAGCCTTTTTGGCGATATTGTTGCAGTGGGCTTTAGCACTTAGGTCATTTGAAATTAGTATTCCGAGGTCTTTTACTGAGTGTGGGTTTGCTGTGAGAATTTGTTTGTTCAGTTCATATATGAGGTTTGGGTTCTTTTTGCCGATGTGGAGGGTAGAGCATTTGTTGGATGAGATTCGAAGTTGCCAGATGTTAGACCAATCTGAAACATAGTCAAGGTCTTTTTGGAGAGTGAGTGTGTTGTCAGTGGTGTTGAAAAGTTTTACATCATTGGCGAAGAGCACACAGTTGCTGTGAGCCGCCCCGAGTTCTTGGAGAGGAGCGGCATTCAAATCAAATTAAATCAAATCAAATCAAATCAAATCATGACAAGATCTGTTTTAGAGAAAGACTGCCATGTCAGATAAGGCCCTCTTCAGTCTGTATTGGCAGTGCAACCACAAGCCTTTTGCCTACATGAGGCAACCAAGAAAAAAGTGTCCATTTCCTATTCCCTCCCTTGCGAAAGTCAATCAAATTAGCATTGAATATCTCTTCAAGAGTTTCACAGCACAACAACCCAAGGAGGAGAAGGCAGTATATGGGGCACACAGCTTCTTCTCTTTTTAACACTTTACCGCTGCCCTTTAGGATCTGTATCTCTCCTTCATCTATGAAAAGTGGGAATATACTTCCCTTCTTTTCCTTCCTTGCAGATGTGATTCCCTTTTGGTTAAACAATTTTAATATCAAGCCGAGTCTATATAGAATGGTGATTAAAGACAGTGAAAGTTCACTAGGATAAGGAGGCAGCATGAGTTAAAATACATGTGCCGAAAGTCAAGAATTAAATATAGGAGATTTTGAAAAAAAAGAGGGATGATTATGATGGGTAAAAAGCTAGAGAAACATTTTAATCTGTTATGTAATGATAACAGAACTAGCCACTTAGGGAAAGATTTAGATGGAGGATGGGGAATAGGAAGGAAGGAGAGAAAGAGTAGAAAAAAGAAGGAAAGAGAATGGAAAGGTAGTAGGAGGGAGAAGGAGTAAGAAAGTAGGTAGTAGAGGCGGAATAGTCGCCTGAGATAGAAAGAGGGAAGTGGAGAGAAGAAAGCTGGATACAAATGAAATAATATAAAGCAAACCTGGAATGTGATTTAGTTTATTGTATTTGACTAATTTTATATATATTTATGTATCACATGTTTTGCTGAATTTTTTAAATTAAGGGAGACTAGGATAGCACTATTTCAGCCTTGTTCTGGCCTCATCTTTGCCTAGAGGCAAAAAGGAACTGTGATGTTCAATATCCCAGGGTGATCCGACAGAAGAAAAATAAAAAACTTTGGGGGGGGGGAAAGACAGTGAAAGCTTAATTTCAACTCTTCAACCACTGCCATAGTTGGAACTTGTGGGGCCTTAGTACTGGATCTACTTAATGTTGAATGGGGAGCATCTACAAGCACTTTCTGAAAGGCTTAGTGCTCTTTTTTTCTCCATGTCTACAGTGAGATCACCTGCCCTCCGCCCAGCACAGCATGAAACACCCCCAAAGAGGCATCTTATCACGCCAGTGCCTGGTGAGTTTTTATGTTACTCCCTTTCCACTCTCCTGTCCAGGGGTGGGATCAAAAATTTTTAGCAACCTGGTTGCTGGGTGGGCATGGCCATGGGGGTGTGGCCTACTTAGCCTCCGGCACCATGACGGGGAGTGCATTTTTGCCCTCTCTAGGCTCTGGAGGCATTCGTCAAACCTCCGGGAAGGTGTAAACAACCTCCCGCAGTACTTCCGATAGGCTGGTTTTTCGCCCTCCCAGAGCCTCCAGGCAGGTCCTACACTTAGTTTGCATTCAAAACTGGCCGGGTGGAGACTCCTGGTAGGGGAAGGGAGGAGTGGGCGGGGTCAGCCAATTGTTGCAACTACCGATTCGGTGAACTAGATGTAAAATTAACATCCAGTTTCCTAAAACCGGTCTGAACCTGTTGAATCCCACCCCTGCTCCTGTTCCTTTATCTACAATTGTAACAAAAGAGTTTGAGTTCTAGATTTGAAGAAAGTTATACAGATGTAATGTAGGTCTACGAGTTTAAATGTGCATGCTTCATCTCAGACACTGCATTTGTAACTATGCAGGATAATATTTTTAATATTTGGATTTATTAAATAAAAAGGAAGATGGGAGATCTGAACATTGTGACTCTGCCACTTAAAAATAATTCAAAGAACAATTAATTTGACAGAAATAATGTTGAATGGAAGTACCATTGGCATATCTGATATAAGCTAGGCAAACTACCCACCAAATAAGCTACAAAGGAGGAGATCTCTATTTTCGGAGAGGGGCGGCATACAAATCTAATAAATAATAATTATAATTATAATAATAATAATTATTATTATTATTAGTCCCATTTATTTATTAGTGCCATTTGTATGCCGCCCAACTCCCTAAGAACTCTGGGTGACTCACAATCAGAAGGAACAAAACATATAATATCAATATTAAAAAATAGCTTTAAAACAATTTAACAATTTAAAACCCACAGTAAAACCAAGCATATCCCTTTATGGATGGATCTCAGTGATTGATCACCTGGTCAGTGGCCCCAGGCCTGCCAGAAAAGCCAGATCTTTATAGCTTTTCAGAAGGCCAGTAGGGTGGGGGTAGTACAAATCTCTGGCAGTAGCTGGTTGCAGAAAGCCGGAGCCACCACAGAGAAGGCCCTCCCTCATGGCCCCGCCAGCTGACACTGTTTAGCTGATGGAACCCGGAGAAGGCCAACCCTTTGGGCCCTTATTGGTTGCTGGGAGCTATTTGATTAGTTCTGGGAGATCTAACATACACAGACACACAGCAACATGCTTATATGTCCAATTTCTGGAGTCAAATTTTCACTCCAGTTATATGAATAGGATGGAAGAGTCAGTAGAATTTGTTTAGAAAGGTGGTTGGGTCAACAGAGATGGTTGCAGATAAACGCAATAAGTAAATATTTGAATGAAAGGGAGAATAAAGAAGTATTATTAAGAGAAGAAACTCACAGAGAAAATATGAAAAGAAAAAAGGGATGATATAAAGGCACAAGCAAGTAATATATACAGAATGTTATCACAAGCGGAAGAGGGTGTGATAAAAGCATTAACCAGATGGTGGCAAAATGAATTACAAATAGACGAAAGAGAGATGAAGGATATAGTTGAAAATATACAGAAAATAAAGAACACAAGAGTTAGAGAAATGAGAAGGAAAATTTTACATAAGTGGTACTATACACCAACACAACTTGCATATTTTCAGAAGAAGGGGAAGGGTACCTGTTGGCATGGATGTCAAGAGAGAGTAGTTTTTATGCATATGTTCTGGGAGTGTTCAGTAGTACAGAAATTTTGGAAAGAAGTGTAAGATGAAATGAACAGGATGTTAAATATTAACTGGACAATCACAAAAGAAATGGCAGTACTAGTAAAAAAAAAGGGAGATTTAAAAGAATTTAAGGAAATAAAAGTAGCAGCATTGGAAAGCGCTCAAGCAGTAATTGTATTGGGTTGGAAAGAAGCAGCAAAATGGACGATACAAAATTGGTATCGGTACATGGTGGACCACATTCACTTTGAAATTATGGAGGTAAGGATGAACATGTACAATGAAAATAAAATGAAGAAACTGATGGAACGATGGGACATGGTGAGAGGTTATATGACAAGTAGAATTTGTGATCTAGCCATAAAGAATAAATTAGAGTCACTCTTTGATATGTAAATAAAATGCAGATCCTAGCTTAGAAGAACGTTAAAGGTGTTTGTACAGACCCTCCAATTGGTGGTGGGGTATGTATGTTGTTAGGTGGTGGGTGCACCTTCACAGGGCAGTGTTTTATGTTGTATGACGTGCAGTCTGTGTGTGTAACATCTAAAAACCCAATAAAATATATATATTTAAAAATAGCAATTTTATCTTGTGAATCTGGTTAGATTTCAGGGGTAGCTTTCTTCTGAAACCCGTGATGACCAGCAGGGCAAATGGAGAGGAAGAACACAAGGAGATGCTGACGGATGCCATGGAAAGGCTGCAGCTCTCTCCCAGACATGGGCAGACTCAACCCCAAAACTATACTCCTCTTGCTGATGTGCCAGTGGATTCCTTTATTCCCAACAGAGTCTCTTCCCCAGTGGCCGGTGGCAAAGAACCCCTTTGGAGCCTAACTAAACCTACAAAATCTTCTATGAGCTCCCTACACACTGTACCCTCTCAGGTGCAATCCTTGGATCACAGAGATGGACAACCTGGCAGAGAGAAGCCTCCTTCTTCAAAATCAAGCCATAGACAGGCTGCAGCATGGGGACCACATAGAGAAATCATGCCTGCCAGTGACACCCTGTATTCTGTTATTAATCGGCCACGCAGAGCTAGGCCCCTGCTCTCACAGCTCTTCAAGGAAGCCTCAGCTACTAGCAAGGTAATGCAAGCAGTAATGGGAGGAGAGACCCCAGAGAACCTGCTCCAAAATGGCCCCAGTGACAAGGAGGAGGAGGAGGAGGAGGAATATGAAGTGGTGACTGTCAACCTATCCAAGAACAAGCAATCTCTGGGTAAGCAGAGCTATCTAAATTGAAATGGAGAGAAACATTCCTATGGCTAATCACATTTGGTGTCATGAATAGGTAGCAAATTATGAGTTATAACACTGGTAACAATTGCATTTGTTCTTACTTTTCAGGGGCTTTTATGACTCATATGCACATTTTCTTTTAAAAGCTGGGTTCTTTTAGTTGAGCTAGGTCAGTGAGTGAGTAGGTGGCATGCGGAGCCATATCTGCTGGCACACGAGCCGTTCCCCTAGCTTAGCTCCAAAGTGCATGAGTCTGCCAGCCAGCTGGTTTTTGGTTCGCACAGAGGCTCTGGGAGGGCTTTTTTTTGGCTTCCAGAGAGCCTCCAGGGGGATGGGGAGGGTGTTTTTATTTTCCCATGGCTCCAGGGAAGACTTTGGATCCAGGGGAGGGCAAAACATGAGCCTACTGGGCCCACCAGAAGTTGGGAAACAGGCCATTTCTGGGCTCCAGAGAGCCTCCGGGAGGTGAGGGAAGCTGTTTTTGCCTTCCCAAGGCATTGAATTATGGGTGTGGACACTTATATATGTGTGATAGCACACGCACACACACACACTCTTTCTGCTCCCAAGGAAAAAAAGATTCGCCAGCACTAAATTAGGTGGTTTTTAACTTTTTGGACTTAGGATGTTTTCTACTGTTTTATATACAGTGGTACCTCGTGATACGAACCCCTCATCATACGAACTTTTCGAGATACAAACCCAGGGTTCGGAATATTTTTGCCTCTTCTTACGAACTTTTTTCACCTTATGAACCTGCCGCCGCCGCTGGGATGCCCCGCCTCCAGACTTTCGTTGCAAGCCAAGCGATCCCCTGAGGCTCCTCTCCATGGGAAACCCCACTCCTGACTTCCGTAAAAATGCGATGCTGTAGGGAAATCCCAGGAGGGGAATCCCAGGATCCAAAAAACGGGCAGGGTAGGGGGGATAAAAACAGGAAGAAAAGACTCATGGAGCTCAAGGGAGGAGAAAGTATCTCTCCTTGGATTCAGAACAAGAGTTAATGATACAGCCACGCATGCGGAGAGCGATGCATAGGCAGAAACAACTGAGAGATTATTATCAAAGAAAATGAGGCCACCTGTGGTTGGGTGGGGCTGTGGTAATTAGTGAGGCTGCTATAAAGAGCAGCCTGTGGGTTTGGCCATTGTGGAGGATTATCTGATCGTTATGTTTCATGCCTGCCTTGCTGACTTCGACCTTGGTGTTGCTTTGTCCCCGCTTTGAAACTAAACCAGGGCAAAGGGTGTTTCACTTTGTGAAAGAAGAAGGACTGTGAATTGCCTCACAGCTGCAAGCTAAGTATCTCAGAACTGATAAGGGACTTGTACAAATTACCAGTTTGTTTGGAGACGAGTGCTCTTTGCTATACCAAAAGAGAACTTAGTTTATTTGGATTTTCGGTATAAAGAACATTGTTTTGAATTTTCAAACATGTGTGTGTCTGAAATTTGTACCTGTGAATTTTCGGGAGGATTCTACCAGAGAGCCCGACAGAACACCAACCATCAGCTGTTTCAGGCTGCAGGGATTGCCATTGCCTGTTGCCTCCTCTGCATGCCCCATTTTCAGTCTCTGTAGCCCAGTTTTCTGCCCATGCTGATCCCCGCTGCCCAGGACAAGCAGAAAACGGGGCACGCAGAAGCAGAAAATGGGTGTGCAAAGGCTGAAAACTGGATGTAGAGGTTGAAAATGGGGTGCACAGAGGTGGCAATAGGCTATGGCAATCCGTGCAGCCTGAAACAACTGATTGTCGGTGTTCTGTCTGGGTTCCCCCAGACGCCAACACCAACTAAAAAGAGTAGCCAGACACGCTGGTAAAAAGCAAAGTCATTTTATATCTTTGAAAACAAACACAGATAACAAAAACTGTTCTTACAAACTGGAATGCTGTGAAGCTTCACAGAAGAGTCACGACGGCCAGACAATATAACAGGCTTCTTGCTGGCACACACACCACTGTAGATAATAAAACCCACGCCTCCCCCCAAGTTTTCAGCCTTCGAGGCCACAAGCCAGAATCAGAGACGCCAAGGATCGAAGCAAGGTCACAGGACTCCCAAAAGATAACTCTCCACAATACAGGAAGGGCGGGCCTGCCTTTTCAACCTTTCTGAGGAGAACCACACCCAAACCCAGCTGTTGCCTATTAGGGATGGAAATACCTGGCTAATTGTCCCCTTCTTTGTGCTGCCCTTCTCTGCCTCATATCTATGATGGCTTGTGCGTTCTCATCTAATGACTCCAGGCTACTCGCTGGGGAGGGCTCCCCCCGGGGGTCTCAGGCTGTTCCCCTTCCTCCTCGTCCTGACATTCCTCTTCCCCGTCTGCCTGGTCCTCCTCCTGTTCCTCGTCCTCCCCCTCTGAGCATGGAGCCGGCAGAGTTCCAGCTGTTCCCTGAGGAGCCTCAGACTGAATCACAACAGTCGGGAGGCCGATCCAACCAACAATCAGCTGCTTGTGCTAATCCGACTGTGCTGAAACTGAAACTGCAACAGGCTGTTTTCTGTTTGCTGCAAAGAAGGAAATTGCTGGGAGGCAGAGGCAGATTTTTTTCTCCTTCTTTTCCTCCCTAAAAGCTAGGTGCATCTTATACTTCTGAGCAACTTATACTCCAAATAAATGTGGTAAATGTATACCTTTCCATGCAGATATTATGCTGTGTGGATTTTCAGCAAATGTTAGCAATGTATGTAGCAATGAGTACTGTAGAACTGAAAATTAATGTATCAAAGACCAGCTAGTCTAAAACAAACAATTGGAAACTATGAACAAAGGTGAAAAACTAGAACGAGTAAAGTGTGATGATGCCATTTATAAGAGTGCTTGGGCCCAATTGCAGAAATAAGAGTTGATTATATCAGAAAAAACCAAAAGTGAAACATAGTGAGCATGGGTTACTGAAGAAGTATGATAAACAAGGATAGGGCAAAAAATGAATGGGTACCGAATGATTATGGACTGAATGCAAAAGTGAGACTCAAGCACAAAAGAACATTGAGTTCGTCTTATGAATGAGGATTGATTTGGGGAAAATGTGTAAAGAGTGAATAACATGAGAGCAAGTAGAAGATTGAGGAAGCATAATTGGATGGAGTTTATGGGATCATGAAGAAATGTTGTGTTGTTTCTTTTACTTTTCTTTTACATTCTGTAAATGTTGTGTTGTTTCTTTTACTTTTCTTAATGTAAATAATTGATAGATATTTTTAAAAAGTAGAAGAAGAGGGAGAGATGAAACTGTGTATAGCATATAGTAAAAGTAAGGTTAGTTTAACAGAGTATGGAGAAGTATAGTAAATGGTGTAGGTGTCAATTAGATTTGCACTTGTCAAATGGGTTGGAAGAAATTAGATTGCCATTTGCGGATTACAGTAGTACAGAATCCTTTAAACCAGGGATCTCCAATCTTGGCAACTTTAAGATTTGTTTGTTTGTTTGTTTATTTGATTTCTATGCTGCCCAATCCGGAAGGACTCAAGGTGGCTTACAACAGTAATAAAAAATACAATAAAATAGATACAAAGATAAAAGGAGTCGAACATTGTGGAATCCCAGAATTCCTCAGCCAGCTTTACTTGTGTGAGAGACTACCAGGAAATCCCAGGTCAGAATAGGAGGTTTAAAAAACATCCTGGAAGAAGACAATGACAAACTCTTTACATAGACATATACGCAGGCATGTTGGTGAAGTCATCAGTAGCCAAGTTTAATGTGCAGGATGCTTACCCTTAAGACTGATATAATTTTATCTGAGATGAATTTGAGAAAGCTTAAACACAACACTGTTTTGTTTTCTAGGCATCAGCATTTCAGGAGGAATAGAATCCAGATTGCAGCCAATGGTGAAGATAGAGAAGATATTTCCTGGGGGAGCAGCGTCTCTGAGTGGAGAACTGGAGGTAGCTGAAGCAGTAGTAAGGGGGAAATGGGGATCTGTCATTACTACTAGATGGACAAATAGGAGATCCAGATGCTCATTTCTTTCTTCAGCAGCTTATGCTCTAAAACCACGATCAACTTATTTATTTTATTGATCTTATTTTTGTCAAATACGTATTGGTAGTATACGAAGAAATGACAGTTTATATACATAATATTGGTACTAATAAGAGACTTAGGACAGGGACAGTAGGCATGCTGGTGCACTTACACACGCTGCTTACTGACCTCTAAGGAATCAGGTGAGGTCAACAGTAGACACCCAAGGGTAAAGTTTTGGGGTTTGGTGATGAAACAAGAGAGTCCAGTAGTGAGTTCCATGCATTAATAACTTGGTTGCTGAAGTCATTCTTCAGCTCTAGTTTGGAGCGGTTTACTTTGAGTTTGTATCTGTTATGTGCTCATGTATTGTTGTGGTTGAAGCTGAAGTATTCATTGACATGAAGGATGTTGTAGCAGATGATTTTATGGCCTATGCTTAGGTCATGTTTAAGGCAATGTATTTCTAAGCTTTCTAAGCCTAGGATTTCAAGTCTGGTTGCATAGGATATTCTGTTTATTAATTAATTTATTAATTGGATTTCTATGCCGCCCCTCTCTGTTGTGGTTAGCTCTGGCCCAGCTCCTGCCCCAAGGAATGTGGAGGTGGATGTGGGGGAAACATCCACATGCCACAGGCCTGTTTTGTTCCTGATAGAATCTGCCGACGAAGTCTCCTCTGACAAAGGAAGCATGAGTGACAGGGAAGAGGGGAGTTTGGCAGACAGCCCAGGAGGAGATCAATCATCCTTATCATCCCTGGATTCTGAACAAGAACTTATGATGGACCCACGCATGCATAGAGTGATGCATAGGAGAAAACAACTGAAGGATTATTACAGGAGATAAGTGAGGTCACCTGTGGTTGGGTGGGGCTGCTGTAATTAGTGCTACAGATAAAAAGAGCAGCATGCTGGTTTAGCCTCGTGGAAGTTTACCTGATTCATAGTTTCATCAAGATCATGGTTTTCTGTTTCTCTGTTCAAGACTGTGTGTGGAATTTCTGGACTTTGGAATTGGACTCAATTTCCCAGTTATTGGGTGAGAAATTGGATTGCATTTAACCTGTGCCTTGTGTGTACCAGAAAATCCCTTTGACATTTAAAAAGGGAGGTTTTTTTCTGCTTTTCTGTTGATAAAGACTTCCCCCCCCCCTTCTATTGTGTGGTGTGTGTCGGTTTGGACTAATTACCCTGTAATTACAGGCGGTTGGGACACGCCGGCAGAACACTCTCCATGGACTTGGAGACTGTTACAAGTGGAGGAGTGGAGGACTCTTCTTGTAAAGTATCTCTGGATGTTATCTAATGTATTTCTGTAGGAGATGTGGTATAGGTCCCAGACAGATGAGTTGTAATCAAGGATTGGTCTGGCGAAAGTTTTGTATGCTTTGGTTAATAGAGTGATATTACCGGAGATAATTTATTTTTAATTGAAATTTTAATTTAGTAATTATATTTTTAACCACCTTCTTGTGAATTGACAGTAACAGACTTGCACAGTTCATTTTCTTTCAAAAGAATTTTTTATCAATTAAACTGCATAAATTAATCACTTCGGAAACTCTGTTGGAAAGAGGGATCAATTTAGCAGACAGTTTAGAGCGACTGTAGAATGTGCCGTTTTTATTTTGGATTATTCAGTCCGGGATGATTTCCATACTGTAATCACCACAAACATAGACCATGCAGACCACAAGTGTGTGAAATTTGATTGCATCCCGTGATGTATCACAAAGTATCGTGATGATATTTTGCCTTTGCGAGCCAGGATGGGCATGGGGTGTATGTGACACATCCAGCCCATTGGTTGCCAGTTTGACACCCCAGATCCAGACTATCCCCAACTTGGAGAATGAGGATAAAGATGAACAAATTTTTTTGCAGAAACACATTCGGATTTGAAGGACTGAAGAGGACAATTAACCATCTTCCCTCCTTCTTCTGACCGCATTGAAGACTTCGCCATTCTCTCATATCAGTCTGTCCCATTTTGTTCATTTAAAGTGATTCCTACCCTACACGAAACAAACCTCATTGTGCTTCCTAACTAAAGGCCTAGCAACACACACACACACCATTGTGCCATTCAGGGTCCCTCATAGTTCAAGGCACTGCGCAACATTTCCCAAGGCCTCTGTAATGAAGCTAGGGGTTGACAAAGAGCCATTGTGGGCTTTGGCCAGCTAGCCCGCCCACCAGGCTGGTCTAATTAGATTTTCCTCTTTGGAGGCCTCTTTCCTTTAGCGGTTACAGGTTTGGTTTATGCTGCTTTGGATTAAAGCCCCAAATGGCCTTAGGTTGCTAGGGCAGATGACAATGGGAGTGACTGGTTTAAAAATACAGGTGAAACCCATTTGCAGCTCAAAAACTTCAATAGAATCCAGAGCTTCTAATTTATTAACAGGAACTGGTCAATAACAGTCATATTTTATTTATTTATTGTCCAATACACAATACATATGGAAGAGAATAGACATGAAGTAATATATATAAAGATATGTAAAAATAGAGAAGATATATGAAAGGAAGAAAATATATATGACATATGAGATAAAGGAAAGACAATTGGACAGGGAACGAAAGGCACACTAGTGCACTTAGGTACGCCCCTTACTGACCTCTTAGGTACCTGGAGAGGTCAATCGTGGATAGTCTATGGGAGAAATGTTGGGGTTAGGGGTTGAGATACTCATAGTAAAATATATCTAAGAAATAATAGAAAAGAAGATAAAGTAATAGAACATATCAATGAAAGAATAGAAGAAGAGATATAGGAATAGAAGAAAGGTATAGGAGATATAGGAGAGCAATAGGACAGGGGACGGAAGGCACTCTACTGCACTTATTTTATTTTTATTTTATTTATTTAGATTTGTATGCCGCCCCTCTCCGCAGACTCGGGGCGGCACTTGTACTCGCCCCTATCATGCTAGTGTTTTAGTGACTTTACAGCTATCCAGTCTATTCCTGAACCCAGTTTCAAGCCTTGACACCTTTTTTCAAGCCCCTTCCATCTGTGAGCAGATTCCTCCTTCTATTGTTAACAGTACTGAAAAGGGTCGGGGGCACTTCCTGCAGCTTTCCTCTTGCATTAGATTGAAAATGCCAAATGCTAAAGTTATTCTGTGAATTCAGACTTGCAGCTGAATGGCAACATCAGGGTTTGAGTTGGTGAATCCTTAATCCTGTTCTTTTCTGCTTGCTCTGGAAATAAAGAAACTTACGGAAATTAAGACTAAGAAAACCTTTAATTTCCTATCCCAAAGCTGTTTTTTTCAAGAGGCAATTGGACTTTCTGGTTTTTCTTTGAAGACGTTTCACTTCTCATCCAGATGAGAAGGAAACATCTGGATGAGAAGTGAAACGTCTTCGAAGAAAAATCAGAAAGTCCAGTTGCCTCTTTAAAAAGCACCTTTGGGACAACCAATACCTGGATGATTGATAATCTTCATAGACCTTTAGTGTCCTACTTATTTACCTGCGGATAAAGTGGGGGTATGGATTAGGAGTTGAGAACAGGTTAGAAGATCCAATTTGGGATCTTTTTTGGTGACCCAACGATGCCAATTTTTCTTTGATCCATTTCTATACCACTGAAATATTTAAAATATTTTTCTCCCATTTGGGAGGGATTTTTAATTATCCCTTATGAAAGATGCAGTTGGGAATTTAAAAAAAAACCAAGAATATTGGAAGATAATCCAGCTGTTGTGAAAATGACATGCAGAAGAGCTCTTACCTAAGACCTAGTTAAAATGCAGAAACTCGGGATAACAGGGAACCTTCAAAGTTTTACTGAAAATAAGTTTCTTATGTGCAAAAGGTATCTCTTTGAATTTGATATGGAAATATTGGAAGGTTCAGAAATGCTATCAATGCTATTAAACTATTCACTAATATTAGCTCTTCAAAATTTCCATGTACATATCCAATATATCCAGCTAGTCCTTGGCTTATGACCACAACCGAGTCCAAAATTTTGGTTGTTAAGCAAGGTTGAGTGAGTTGTAACCCATTTTTACCATCTTTTTTTGCCATAGTTATTAAACAAATCATTGCAGTCATTAAGCGAATTCGGCTTGTCAGAAATCAACTGGGAAGGTTACGAATGGCAATCACATGACCTCAGGATAGTGCAACTATAAAGCCCTTCATGGCACCGGACCAGAATATCTCCAGGACCGCCTTCTGTCGCACAAATCCCAGCGACCAGTTAGGTCCCACAGAGTTGGCCTTCTCCGGGTCCCGTCAACTAAACAATGTCGTTTGGCGGGACCCAGGGGAAGAGCCTTCTCTGTGGTGGCCCCGACCTTTTGGAACCAACTCCCCCCAGATATCAGAGTTGCCCCCACCCTCCTTGCCTTTCGTAAGCTCCTTAAAACCCACCTCTGTCGTCAGGCATGGGGGAATTGAGACTTTCGCTCCCCCTAGGCTTATAAAATTTATGCATGGTATGTTAGTATTTATGATTGGTTTCTAAATTGGGGTTTTAAATTAACTTAAATATTAGATTTGTTTACATTGTATTATTATTGCTGTGAGCTGCCCCGAGTCTGGGGAGAGGGGCGGCATACAAATCTGATAAATAAATAAACAAACAAACAAACAAACCGTCTTATTTATTTATTTTTATTTATTTATTAGATTTGTATGCCACCCCTCTCCGTAGACTTACATACATGTCAGTTGCCATGCGCCTAAATTTTGATCACAACTGTGGGGATGCGACAGTGGTGTGTGTGTGTGTGAAAACTGGTCATAAGTCACTTTTTCAGTGCTGCTGTAACTTCAAGTGATCATTAAACAAATGGTTGTAAGTCGAGGACTACCTATAATCAGTGATCAACGACACATCAAATCTGAAAAGGGTAGAATTGTAATTTTCTGTGCTTTTGCCATTTTTCATTGTTGTCCCACTCTTTTCTTTGTTTTTGCTAGGCTGGCTATGAGCTGGTTGCAATAGAGGGGGAGAGTCTACAGAATGTAACACACCAGCGAGCTGTGGACATCATCCGCCAAGCCTACCGCAACAAAGCTAAGGAGCCCATGGAGATTGTGGTGAAGGTACCGAAGAAACTCAAATAAATGTTGCAAATCAAGCAGTCAATGCTGAAGAATGTGGTCGGCTCAGAAATCAGAGCGCTGAGACGCGACTGTTAATGAAGAATCCGTTTAACTACACCTGCTTATTGTTCAGAAAGATAGGGTTCCTGGGAAACCAATTGGTAGCAGAGTTACTAAAATGCCTGCCTCTCAGCAAGCTTTCAGGATTAATGGAGCAAGTAACAGCTTTCCAGTTCTGGAGAAGCTTTTTTGGAACAGGACCAGGCAAGATCAAAGATCACATTGACCAAGTCAAGCAACCAATATTGTTTCCAAAACTACAATTAGCTACAAGTGGACAGCTGTCACAAAGAGCAATTGTTTTGGAATGAGTTGGCATCTCAGTGGATGAAATACTGGTTTTGACATTCCGACCCACCCCAGCTGACACTCCTAGATGACAAGGTCAGTTCCAGCTAACTGGAGCCAGAAGGAAAGGACTACAAAGAAAGGTCAATATTAATCACTGGAGGGATGTTTGTTAATTCAGGTTCAGTAATGGACCACAGCATTAAATTTAATTCATTTACTTACACTCATGCCTTTGTAAGTGAACCATAAAGTTTGAAAGACAATAATCCAGAATCTCAGATTATAAATTCAAAACTCTGGATATAATATTCTCACTTGAATCTCCTTAAATCCATTGTTGCATGCATAACAAACTAGCAGTGATCCCAAAAAGAATATCCAGGGGGGAAAAGAGGTAGTCACTGTTTTGCATCCAGCCTCAAAGCCACTTTTAGTGACTGCGAAGATGCAAGTCAACAAGGAACACAGACTTTTAAAAAAGCAAATTACTGCTTTTGGTGTGTTTTCTAAAAGCCAGATCCAACAGTGTTTCAAGATTGTGTTGGCTATCACCTAAGAAGATTAACTAAAGAATATTGTTAACATTTTCTTATTCCTGAGCTGAAGTAATTATTGGATTGACACTGGCTGATTTCCAGGTCAATATTTCTCACACGGAACAATTGTCAGCTGTTTACAAATTGCTGCCAGAGTGGAAGGGGAAAAAAATGCAATACTGGTAGAAGTTCATTTAAACCCAGTTTTGTTTTTAGACCCAGGAACAAGAGCAGGGATGAGAAATTACTAAGCCTACTCTGTGCTACAAACATTCATTTCTGCCTTTGTCCACCATTAGAATAATTCCATCCTCTGCTCATCCTTCCATGATTCACTGCCCCATTCATCAAATTTACATGTGACTTTTTCTTAAAAGAAAACAAGACAATTTCTTAGGGTTTTTTTATTTCACACTCTTTCTTTTGGTTTGTACAAGAAATTTACACCACCTGGAAAATATACAATTTCAGAAATAAAAGTAAAAGAAAAAAATATATACAGTGGTGCTTAAAGTGGGTTAAGCCAGAGGTATAGGTTGCTAATAGTTATAGAAATGACATGCACCAAGCTTTTCCTTTGGTCTAATGATGTTGTATTAACACATCCATTTTGCAAGCTCTCCTAACAGTGGAACAATGTCCAGAAGTGAACTCAGATTGCCTCTCCTCTTGGAATGCACAGAATTTCTAGAGTGTAGTTAAATACCATCATCTTCTTGCAAATAGTTCCAAACTCTAGCTGGGCTACACCCTTCACAATTTTTTTTTCTATCTGTCCATTTTTGCATGAAGAAAAACAAGAAAACCTGAAGCAAAAGTTAGACTAAGTTATTTAGAAAGCAGCTGCTCTCTATTATAGCAATATGGCAATTCTTCCCGGATTGGCCTAAATAGGATGTCAAAACTACAGTATGCTGTATTTTGGCTGCTTCCCAGTCAAAGCACCAATTCTGGGCAGTTGACTTTTTTTTATAGCCAGAGGAAAAAGGCTAACAAAATCTAACCAAGCTGACATAGTGAGCACGCCTTGCACTGTCTGGCTTGATTCTCATGGGTTGCAACCAAAATATCAAACCTGCTTTGAGGGTCCTTTATTCAACCCACTGATCCAAATCTCTTCGGCCACTTGCAAACTCAAGGAAGTTTGTTTACTTAGCCTGAAAAGGGGACTCATCTCTCTGCAGGAATGAGAGCACTTCGGTCTATAGTTAAGTGGCTATTTTATCAGCCCAGTTCCTTTGGGAATGGCTTTTCTGCAGGCTACAATTCTGACTTACCCTGACTCACTGACCATTTTTCTCCTGAGCATACACTGGAAGACAAAGAGAGGAGGTCAGTTAACAATCTAGTAGCCCCCACATCTTTCTTTATAGAAGACTGGGTGGATCCACATTATCCACTGCAAATAGAACTTTTTTTTTCTTTGAAAGGAGTTTCTTGCAGTTGTTACTGGCCTGTGAGAGTAGGAAATCAACAGTAGGTCTGGACTGAGTACCCACTGGAGTTACTCTATCCGAATGCAATCAATAAACGTGATTGGAGTACAGATGCATGGGCCACTTTAAAGGAGAGGAAGCTGCACAGACTAGGGACCATACTCTGATATGCAATTAGTCTTGAGCAGGTTACAAAAGTAGATATTGTACCCCAACAGGATAGACTGCCCTGAAAATATCTGCAAGACTTCACAATGATCATGGTTCAGACTAGACCAGATATTGCTAAAATGATGGGAAGGGAATATGGATGCCTGGGAAATGGAGCTTCCTGAACTATAGAGGATATTGTAGAAGGAAACAAGACTATTATCGGGGGAATGCAGGAGATTTTAACCCAGCCATCTTTGACCCTCAAATAAACAGGACATGGATCAGCAGTGGGCTACAAGCCGGAACGCTAAATTGTGCTTGCCGCCACGGCTCGTAAGTTCTTGCGGGACCAGCGCGATTTTGCTGCTGCCCATGTGGAGGTAGCAAAATCATGCATGGAGCCGCAGGTAAAACCTCACTGAAACACAGGTGCAATTTTGCTACCTCCACAGGTGCAGCAGCAAAATCGCGCTAGTCCCGCAAGAACTTACGAGCCGCAGCGGCGAGCGCAATTTAGCCCACTGCTGACATAGATGTTGTTGGGCAAACAGGTGGAAGCTGGATGAAGGTGAGTGGAAAGAGAGACATACTCAGGCAAGCAAGGTCACAAGAAATACACTCTTGAGCAGCGTTCCAACCAAGAACAGAAAAGGTAAGTAAGAGGAAGTGGAGTCATCCAGATCCCATCACAGCCAATAGCACACAGGTGTGCTATGCTTAGGCTTTATTTTAAAACTCACCCTTCTAAAAGGAGGAGGAGGAGGGCAGCGATATGAGGACAGAAGCAGTGGAGCCAAAATATTTGGTATAGAGCTGGGATAAGGGGTTGAAGGGAAGAAATATTCTTGATTTTTTAAAAGCAAAGTCAAATAAGTGCACAAAATCTAGTGACACTGAATTCCAACATTTCATCTGCCAAACCCTGGTGCCATAACCTAGAGATAGGCTCCTGGGAAAACCAAATAGATCCTGAGTCTGTTTAAGTATCTTTGGCTTTAATAATACACTCTTATACATGCTTACCGAGAACCAAGTCCCACTGAGTTGAATGAACACTCTTACTCTCAGGTAAGTCAATAATATGGATGCAGCAATACGTTTGGGAGGAGGGGGTTTAGGTGAGAGAGAGAGAGAGAGACTCTGTTTCCATAGCACTGGAGTCAGTATGCTTTCCATTAAAAAATATAAACTTAGCATAGGGTCTTCCTACAAAGCACTACATGTATTCCGCAATTCTTTTCAGCTTTTAAAAATAACAAAGAATTTAGAATCCTGAGAATCAGCTTTGAAACTAGTACAATTTATTAACATTTTTTTTGTCCTATAAAAAGAAATAAGCTTGGACTAATGCCCAGATCCCTAATTCTTTGGCCCACCATCATCTATTGGCCAAAGAATTGCCTACAAAGGTCCTTGCCCTTCATAACTACAGGATGCATGTGCAAAAAAGGAAATAAATGCAAATGTATTTCATCTGCACAGGTTTTGATTGTATGCATTTATGTGTCTGGATTTCAAAAAAATATATACTTCACATATGGCAGAGAAGTGGACTAAAAATCCAAGAAAAGCCTTTTATAGACAAAGCTTTCTCAGCCAGCCTAAAACCAACATCTAACTGGATTAGCAGCTAATTAGCTGTTGGACAGCCAAATCTCCCTAAATTCAGCAAATAGTGGCTGATAGTCCATTGGGCCATTACATAAAGGTAACAGAGGAGCAGAGTAGAACCAAAAGTGTTCTACACAATCCTGGCATCCCCATCCATGCTACTTTCATCTCCAAACAGCCCAAAGAGCAAGTAGTGATTCCCAAGGAAGGCCAATAAACATTGGGAGTTGAAAGGCAGCAGCATTTAACAGCCCCTTCCAAAAGCAAAGGCTATTCCTGCTTCGTTTCCCGTGAAATGCTGGAATAAAGGTTGCTGCTGCTTTCAAAGGAAGGATATGGATTCTCCTCCTCCTGGGTTGGCCAGGAAATCTTTCCCCTATACCTCCTAGAGTTAAGGCAAACTGCCTGGCTTCACATACTATTCTACTTTTAATAGCCATTAAACTGTTGACTTAGAGTTCATGACCAAGTTTAAGTGACGTAACAAGTTCTATCGCTGGGATTTATGACTGGAAAGGTATCTCTTCCCACTACTGAACTGAGGCTCACTGCATTCTCAGTTGCTCGGTCAGACAGAATCCCAGAGAAACATGCTCCAGCCTGGCCAGTATCCCTTTGTGGCAGTGTGGCCCAGTCACTCTGGCTTCCACGGGCACGTTCAGATCTCAGTAGCTGTGATCTCCTCCAAGCAGATGCCTTCGCTTCCATGCAGCTCATATTCATCCATGTCCCGGGCCTCAAGTTCAAGACTGAGATGGCGCAGTTGGCACTCTAAATCGCGGTTGTGCCGATACATCTGGATGTAATTGTGCTGCAGTTGCTTCTGGTAGCGGATGACCCTGTCCTTCTCACTTTGCCAAGTGACCCGCTCGGCCTGGAAAATTTCCCGTTGCTCCTCTCCACGCCGTCGCTCGCACAACAGCTCTGCGCGCAGCCGCTCGGCTTGCACACGCAAACCCTGCAGGGTATCCGCTGCTTGCCGCTGAGCTTTTACCTCGTCGCATTCAGCCAGCAGGGGGCGGAGTTCCCCACTAGTGCTGCGCAAGGCATCTAATTCGTGCTCCAGCCGCCCTACCTTCTCACGTAGCAGCTCTGCTTCACTCTTGCGCCTGGCCAACTCATTGGCACATACTTCTAACTCCATTGCCTTGGTACGGGCCATCTCCTGCAAACTCAAGGCCTGTTCTTCGCTGGTCTGCAGCTCAGCCCGCGCTTCTCGCAGCTGGGCCCTTAGTAACACTAGCTCATTGCCCCGCTGCACGACCTCTGCCTGAGACTCCTTCAGCTGTTGCTTCAGTAATGAGATCTCACCCGACTTCTGGCAAACCTGGTGGGGAGGAAAAGAGATATAAGATGACGGGGAGCATAGAAACATAGAAACATAGAAGACTGACGGCAGAAAAAGACCTCATGGTCCATCTAGTCTGCCCTTATACTATTTTCTGTATTCTATCTTAGGATGGATATATGTTTATCCCAGGCATGTTTAAATTCAGTTACTGTGGATTTATCCACCACGTCTGCTGGAAGTTTGTTCCAAGGATCCACTACTCTTTCAGTGAAATAATATTTTCTCATGTTGCTTTTGATCTTTCCCCCAACTAACTTCAGATTGTGTCCCCTTGTTCTTGTGTTCACTTTCCTATTAAAAACACTTCCCTCCTGGACCTTATTTAACCCTTTGACATATTTAAATGTTTCAATCATGTCCCCTCTTTTCCTTCTGTCCTCCAGATTATACAGATTGAGTTCATGAAGTCTTTCCTGATACGTTTTATGCTTAAGACCTTCCACCATTCTTGTAGCCCGTCTTTGGACCCGTTCAATTTTGTCAATATCTTTTTGTAGGTGAGGTCTCCAGAACTGAACACAGTATTCCAAATGTGGTCTCACCAGCACTCTACATAGCAGGGTCATAATCTCCCTCTTCCTGCTTGTTATACCTCTAGCTATGCAGCCAAGCATCCTACTTGCTTTCTCTACCGCCTACCACTACCCCTAAATCCTTTTCTTCTGAAGTTTTTGCATGTCACAACGTTCCATTTCAAGCTCAGCAGAGCTAAGATCTTGATTCTGTGGTATGAATGATGGGAGCACCTGCTGTCTTTCCGTTCAGGAACAAAAATGGGCCGAGGCAGATGACAACTCCAAGTTGCCTTCAGGTCAGCAGAGAATGAGATTGAAAATACTTCAAACAACCCAGTAATGTCAATGGGATGAACATTCTCCTGTTCTTCTGCACACACACAGTAGATCAGGAAACAGAAAGTATTTCAGGGCAACAAAACATTTCTTCTCTCATTATTTCTCCCGTTCTGCTGCCCTTCCCCACATTATTTCCATGACCATTATCAGAATACCATAAAAATGAGTGTTGGTTTATCTGGGATTCATATTAACCCTTATTTTATTTAATTACATTTCTTTTTCTATTTACAACAGTCCCTTAATTCAGGGGATGGAGTTTGAGCATTTATTGACAGGATGCCCTTCCTTACACCTACATGGAGCAGATATTTTTTTTCTTTATGTTCCAGGAGGGAAACATCTGCCCCAACCTAGGATTGAACTCTCAACCTTCTGAGTGGGAGGTGAACATCCCCACCAGCAGGCCACCACACTGCTCCTTTAATCACAAGTAACCGAGTATAATACGGTTGGCTGAATCCATACGATACACTGAACTATAAATCAGACAAAAAAAAATCTATACAGTGTTCCCTCGATTTCCGCAGGGGATGCGTTCCGAGACCACCAGCGAAAGTCGAATTTCCGCAGAGATGCAGAAGTAAATACACCATTTTTGGCTATGGACAGTATCACAAGCCTTCCCTTAACACTTTAAACCCCTAAATTACCATTTCCCATTCCCTTAACAACCATTTACTCACCATTATTGCTGGTACTCACCATTGAATAAGACACTTAGTGATCCTGATATAATTATTTATTAACATAATTATTAACATAATTATTTATTAACAATAATTTTTTTTTTGTTATTTATTTGCGAAAATTATTAGTTTGGCGATGACATATGATGTCATTGGGTGGGAAAAACCGTGGTATAGGGAAAAACCGCGAAGTATTTTTTAATTAATATTTTTTGAAAAAACGTGGTATAGGCTATTCACGAAGTTCGAACCTGCTAAAATCGAGGGAACACTGTATTAAATGGAGTCATCTTTTATGACTTAATAGAATGTGTGAACTGTGTGTTAGAATGTGAGAAAGTCCATGGACTGCTAGTGTGACTGATTTGCAAGAAAAAAATCATTTAAAATGGTGGTGCAGTATAATTCTATGGTGATTCATTGGAAAAGCAAGCTTGATCTCGCTCTACGCCAGTGATGGCGAACCTTTGTTTCCTTTGGGTGCCGAAAGAGCATGCGCGAGTGCCCACACCCATAATTCAATGCCTAGGGAGGGCAAAAACAGCTTCCCCCGCCTCCCGGATGCCCTCTGGAGGCTAGAAATGGCCTGTTTCCCTACTGGTGGGCCCAGTAGGCTAGTGTTTCACCCTCCCCAGGCTCAAAGACTTCTCTGGGCCAGGGGGTGGGTAAGAACGCCCTCCACCCATCCCCTGGAAGCTCTCTGGAAGGCAAAAAACGCCCTCCCAGAGCCTCCGTTCGAACCAAAAGTCAGCTGCCCAGCACACGCACGCATGTTGGAGCTGAGCTAGGGCAATGGCTCGCATACCAGCAGATATAGCTCCACGTGCCACTTGTGGCCCCTGTGCCACAAGTTCGCAATCATTCATTCATTCATTTATTGGATTTGTATGCCGCCCCTCTCCGTAGACTCGGGCGGCTAACAACAATGATAAAAACAGCATGTAACAATCCAATAATAAAACAACTAAAAACCCTTATTATAAAACCAAACATACCATGCATAACTTGTAATGGCCTAGGGGGAAGGAATATCTCAACTCCCCCATGCCTGGCGGTATAAGTGAGTCTTGAGTAGTTTACGAAAGACAGGGAGGGTGGGGGCAATTCTAATCTCCGGGGGGAGTTGCTTCCAGAGGGCCAGGGCCGCCACAGAGAAGGCTCTTCCCCTGGGGCCCGCCAAATGACATTGTTTAGTCGACGGGACCCGGAGAAGGCCAACTCTGTGGGACCTTATCGGTCGCTGGGATTCGTGCGGTAGCAGGCGGTTCCGGAGGTAATCTGGTCCAATGCCATGTAGGGCTTTAAAGGTCATGACCAACACTTTGAATTGTGACCGGAAACTGATCGGCAGCCAATGCAAGCCACGGAGTGTTGAAGAAACGTGGGTGAATCTTGGAATCCCCACGACGGCTCTCGCGGCTGCATTCTGCACAATCTGAAGTTTCCGAACACTTTTCAAAGGTAGCCCCATGTAGAGAGCGTTGCAGTAATCGAACCTCGAGGTGATGAGGGCATGAGTGACTGTGAGCAATGACTCCCTGTCCAAATAGGGCCGCAACTGGTGCACCAGGCGAACCTGGGCAAACGCCCCCCTTGCCACAGCCGAAAGATGATGATGTTCTAAGCTGTCCAGCTAGCTGGAGGGAGGATCAGAATCCTAATGCCTCGGTTCAGTTCCAAGACTTTCAAGAACTACGGAACTTACCTCCCACTTGGTCTCTTCCAACCGGGGGCCCAATTCGGTATGTTCCCGCTCAAAGCTGGCGCAGCGTTGCTCCAGCAGCTCACGCTCGGCCAGCAGCTGCACAAAATCCTCCTGGAGTTTCTTCTTCTCCTGCTGCAGCTGGTAAATCTGTAGTTGCAGCACCTGCTGGCTACGCTGAGCCTTCTGGGCCGATTGCTGCAGCTTAGCACTGAAGCCCTGCCGGAGCTCCTCCATCTCCTCTTCGCAGCGCCTCTGCTTTTCCTCATATACCTGGAAGGAAGGAGGAAACCAATGTGAGAATCTAGCACTGGCATCTCCTTGGATTCTCAAGCTCACCACAGAATACAGGTAGTCCTCAACATATGACCGTTTATTTAGAGATTGTTCCAAGTTACAACGCCACAGAAAAAAGTGACTTTATGACCATGTTTCACACTTACGACCGTTAAAGCATTCCCACGATCACATAATCAAAATTTGGATGCTTGACAACTGGTTCGTATTTATGACGGTTGCACTGTCCCAGGCTCATGCAATCCCCACTTGCAACAAGCAAAGTCAACGGGGGAGCCCGATTCACTTGAAAATCTTGTTACCAATTTAACAACTGCAGTTGATTCACTTAACAAGCCTAGCAAGAAAATTCGTAAAATGGAGCAAAACTCTCATAAATAATTTCTCACTTAGCAATGTAAATTCTGGGCTCAACTGCATTATTAAAGTTTGTTGCATAAAAATCGAAACCAGAAACACACAAATGACTGATTCAGCTGGATTCATAAACTTTATAAACATAGTAACAGATGAAATTGCAAAGTTCTTCCTCAAGCAGTTACAGACAGCAGAGAACAATTACTGTAGTTTCATTTCAGCAGAGTTCAGGGAAAAAGAGAACAGTGTGGACAGTGTCATGCCCAGCCATAAGCTTAAGTTTCGATTCTCTGCACAGACTCATAAGTGTTTAACTCCCATTGGCTGACTTAGTTGCTATGCCTATTCATTGGCTGACCTTGTACTGGCTCTCCCAGTCATGAATATTCTAACAAACTGTGGTCGCAAGTCGAGGACTACCTGTAGCCCCTTTGTATACAGTAGTACCTCTAGATATGAGCTGCTCCACATGCGAGTATTTCAAGTTATGAGCCGCGACGCGAGCGAAATTTCTGTTCGACACCCGAGCTCAAATTTGGGATACGAGCCGAGCTTCCACTAGGTGGCACAAGAATCTCCTTGCTTCTGGTTATCTCAGCGCGAAAAACAAAGTCTAAAGGCATTCGTTCGAGATGCGAGTTGATCGACTTACGAGCTCGGGTCTGGAACGAATTAAACTTGTATGTCGAGGTACCACTGTACTAGGCTTTTTGTAACTCTGATCCTCCTTCCCAAAAGTTATCTCAAACAAGGAGGTCAATGTTACTCCTTTGCATAGCTGTAGTTCTTTTAAGTTCTAAGGAAGACAGTAAGTTGTGGGAAGCCTATTAAGGAAAACCCTGGACTATAAATATTAAGGGAGACTTTAAGATTTAAGATTTAATTGGATTTGTATGCCACCCCTCTTTGGGGACTCAGGCCAGCTCACAGCGTGTACAGAAAAACAAGAAACAATAATAACAATCCAATTAATACATTAAAAAACAATCTTTAAAATTCTAATTTAAAAACTATCAATATCATTCATTCAACAATGAGAGAAGACAGTCTACTCCTAAGAGTGCCACAGTGGTTGTTCGAGACAGGAAGAGAATAAAGTTTGGGAAAGAGATAAAAACAGAGATGAAAATAGTGCAAAACCTCCCAAACAAACCAGTCAGATGATTCAGAGGGTGAAGCAAATGCTCTACAGAGACAAAATTACAAGCCTGAGATCTATTTGGCCATTTTAAAAATAAAGACAGGAAGGATAGAGATATACTGCTCAAACAAATAAAGGGAACACTCAAATAACACATCCTAGATCTGAATGAATGAAATAAGTCTCATTGAATACTTTGTTCTGTGCAAAGTTGAATGTGCACAACAGCATGTAAAATTGATTGTCAATCAGTGTTGCTTCCTAAGTGGACAGTTTGATTTCACAGAAATTTGATTTACTTGGAGTTATATTGTGTTGTTGAAGTGTTCCCTTTTTTTTTTTTAGCAGTGTATATACAATTCTGCATTGTGAAGAAATTGGAAAGGAAAAATGGTTTTACATCTTTTCTAACAACTACTCCGAGATTAACCAGTGAAATTGAACAATGGAAGATTCAGGAACTAATATTTATTTGCATAGCACCTAGCTAAACTGAATTTTATTACACAATGAAGTGATGACAGCTACCAACTTATGATGACTTTAAAAGGGAATTAGACAAATTCCAGAAGCACTTCACCATTAGTCATGATGGCAATATGCCACCTCCAAGATCAGGAGCAGCATGCACTAAGATATTCAGCACGTAACACTGACCACCAGCTGACTACACCAAAATACAAGATTTTAGACTAGGGAACTTTTTATATGGCCGAACAGCGGTCTTCTTAACAACAGATTTGTTGGCAAGAAGATTCACATGCAACCATTAGGTCACATTAGATCTAGTCCAAAATTATCCACCTATATCATAAACGATAATAAAATTATAAGATATAGTCCAGGAATTATTTATATGGAGAAAACATCAAAGGAATCAAAGGTCAAGCGGCTAATAATAGAAGAACCAATCACAATAATGAAAATTAAATTATATCTCTATTAATCCTTGCAGAGGATTGATTGTTTTCCACTGGTGCTGTAAACACCCACCCTTTTTCTCCAATGAGGCTGCCAAAAATAAGGGAAAAACAAATCTGGCACTTGGCCTATCTGACCCTCAAGGAAGCTCATATTTCCTGCAAGTTGTTGAACATAATCCAACCAGTTCCAGCCCTAAACCAGCTGTTACAGGGAAGTTGCCTACCAGTCACTGATAAGGACAGCTTTCCTGCAGAATCGGTTTTTAGAAAACAAACATTTCCCTCCCCGCCTCCTATATACCAGGAAGAGCAATAAGAGCACCCACGGCTTACCTGGCAAATGGCCACCTCATTCTCATCCAGACTCTCTCTTAAATGCTGCAGCTCAGCCTCACGCTCCTTCAGCTTCTCTTCAAGTTCATGGACAAGAAGGGCTTCATCCGCGCCACTGTGCATAGGGGAGCGCCCCCCACAGGAGCCACTGTCGGAGGAAGGGTGCCCACGGCCACTCAGGGAGCCCGTGCTCTTGCTTGAGGATGACCGCCCGCTGTCCGAATTTGATGGGCCGGTAAGACCACGTGAGCTACCGCTGCCATGGCCGTCAAGATTTGCATGGCCTATAGAGATGCTGACCGGCTCGATTTGCTGGCTGCCCCCAGTGCTGTATGTGGGAAGGCTGGAGAGGGAATTGCGCCCGGAGTCTGACATCGTCCCGGAATGGGAGCTGGTGCGGCAGCTCAATGAACTGAGCTTCTCTGTAGTGCTTACGGCATTGGCGCCAAAGAGCTGGGCTAGGCTGGATTGGCTCTCAGAGAGCACCGAAGTCCCAGGGCGCAAGACCAAGTGGCTCTGCAGTGGGAGGTTGCGGTTCTTGGGCATCACTGGCTTGAAGGCTGTGGGGCGAATTAGCGTCTTCTCTATGTTCTGAGAAAGAGCAAAAAAAGCAGAACTTAATGAAGGACAAATTAATTAAAATCCTTCTGCCCTTAATACGCTTTCAGTAAGCCTCGAGCAGAAGTACCACATTTCATAAAGTAAAAGATGGCTCCCCCTTTATCCTCGTACAAGGTTAGTGGAGGTTTGTTTCAGATAATGTGTCATTTTGTTTATCTGGCTAGGAACAGTCCTCAGCCTAGGAGGCTATCACAATTGGCCTTGACATTCTTTAATCACTGTGAACTGGATGGTAGATCTTCCTTGCTCCTATGGTGCTAGAGAAGCAGTGTGGGTAGGAATCCCTCTGACAGATATTATATGTTTTTTTCAAAAAGTGAACCCCATACTTCCACCACAAAATTAAAGTGGAGGAAAAGTTTGGCAGGCCCATTAGGGGAAGGAGGACCATTATAATTTTTTTAAAAATCAACTTCTATTCATTGCCATGTAGATCAAAAATTGGCAAGCTATAGCCATCAAGGTTTTGTTTGGGGGTGGGTTTTTTTGGCTGTTCTCCCAAACATTCAGGATTAGGCTGCAAAGATTGTTAGAACACATATTAAATAATGTGTTGCCCTCCATTATTTTATAGATGTCAAGTGAAATAAATATGTCTCCCCAAAAATGGAAGCTATCCATTTCATTTGCATGGGAAGAACTAAACCTAAAAAAATTATTAAAGGGCCCAAAACTTCAACTCTAGCTCTATGGGTGAAATCATCTCCCTTGCTTACCGGGGGGTGGGAGGTGTGTGTGTGTGTGTGTATCAAATAAAGCATAAGCTCTCCAAGCCTAGTCTCCAATACATAACCTATCCTTGCCAGTGGTTCTCAACCTTTCCAATCCTGCGACTCCTTAATACAGTTCCTCATGTTGTGGTGACCCCCAATCATAAGTCTAGTGCCAATTCTCCCAGCAGAGCTTTAAGCTGATTGGCAGGAAGGTCAGAGGGACACCCCCACTGTAAACGCCTGATTAGTCGGATTGTAAAAATATTATTATTATTATTATTATTATTATTATTATTATTATTATTATTATTATTATTATTATTAGATTTGTATGCCGCCCCTCTCCGAAGACTTGGGGCGGCTAACAACAATAAAGAAAACAATGTAACAAATCTAATATTAAAAAGTAATCTAAAAAACCCCAATTTAAGAGACCAATCATACAAACAAATATGTTCCAAGACACCCAAATAGAAGCTTTAATTCCAAAAACCATGGGAAATTTGTCTTTTCCTATGCTCTTGGGCGACCCCTGTGAAATGGTCATTTGACCCCAAAGAGGTCCCGACCCTCAGGTTGAAAACCACTAGAGTCTAGACCGAAAGCTCTAATGGTCTTGCCAAAATATTGCTGCTTCTTACCTTCTCAAGTTTCCCCGAAACAGGGACCAACTTGGGAGGCGGTCCACGGATGATGCCACTCCGTGGCTTGTCATCCTGGAGATCTTCTGCATCACTACAGGGGCTGATGGGGGAGACAGCTTCAGTCCAATCTTCTTCATTGGCGTAAGCATAGCTGGTCTTCTTCGCAGGGAGTCCGTGGCACAGGAGCTCTTGGGAACCAGCATTGCCGCCACGCAGGGGGAAAGCACCAAACTCGGATGTGGCCTTATGGCAAGGCCGGCCTGAAATAAGGCTACTGACGCTTCCCATGTTTGCAGGGGATGAGCCGGCACTAGTGCAGAGGTGGGAAGCCCCTTCAGTGGCAGATTCAATGGAGACAGGCAAGGTCTGCACTATGGCCATGGTGGTCACAGGGGAGCCTTTGCAGGTGATCTTAAGGAAATAAATAAATATATATATAAATATAAATAGATTCGACACAAAACAATGTAACCCTTCCCTGGTACAAAACTGAAGGGATTGGATACTGTAGCCTAGAGGATAATTCTCTGCCTTACAATGCAAAGGTTGCAGGTTCAAGTCCCAGTGGGTATGGCTAGCTGATGAGGCCAAAATAAGGCCGAAATAGATCTATCCTAGTCTCTCTTAATTTTCAAATTCAGCAAAAAAAACATGTGACACATACAGATAGAATTGTCGGCTATCAATAAAATTAACTGCCTTGGAAATGGCCCTGGGTTGGGCCGAGAGGCAAATAAGGAGCTGTGATGTTCCTTCAATACACCAGGGTGATTCGACACAAAAATAGGTAACCCTTCCCTGGTGCAAAGCTGAAGGGATTGGATACTGTAGCCTAGATGATAATTCTCTGCCTTACAAGGCAAAGGTTTCAGGTTCAAGTCCCAGTGGGTATGGCTAGCTGGTGAGGCCAAAATAAGGCCGAAATAGATCTATCCTAGTCTCCCTTAATTTTCAAATTCAGCAAAAAAAATATGTGACATATATAAAAAAACATATCCATATATAAACTGATAACAGGCACTAAAGACAGATTACTTTGAGCTTTGTATTTTAGTTATTTTTATGAAATGCATAAAAATCTGAATTTCTGCAAATCTGGACTAAGGCTTACGTTCTGTGAGGATTGGTTCACCTAACAAAAACTATGTCTAAAGAAATAAACTCTACTTTACCTTAATGTGGCTCATACAACATACAGTGGTACCAATAATAATAATAATAATAATAATAATTATTATTATTATTATTATTATTATTATTAATAATATTATTATTTATTAGATTTGTATGCCGCTCCTCTCCAAAGACTCTACCTAAGAACGCCCCTACTTACAAACTTTTCTAAATAAGAACCAGGTGTTCATTTTCCACTTACAAACCCGAGCCTCCAAAAGGCAGGGTGAAGCCTCCGTGGGGCCTCTCTAGGAATCTCCTGGGAGGAAACAGGGCCGGAAAAAACGGGGAGAAGCCTCCATGCGGCCTCTCTAGGAATCTCCTGGGAGGAAACAGGGCCGGAAAAGGCAGGGAGAAGCCTCCGTGGGGCTTCCCTAGGAATCTCCTGGGAGGAAACAGGGCCAGAAAAGGCAGGGAGAAGCTTCCGTGGGGCCTCCCTAGGAATCTCCTGGGAGGAAACAGGGCCAGAAAAGGCAGGGAGAAGCCTCCTTGGGGCCTCTCTAGGAATCTCCTGGGAGGAAACAGGGCCAGCAAAGGCAGGGAGAAGCCTCCGTGGGGCCTCTCTAGGAATCTCCTGGGAGGAAAGAGGGCCGGAAAAGGCGGGGAGAAGCTCCGTGGGGCCTATCTAGGAATCTCCTGGGAGGAAACAGGGCTTCCACCCTCTCTGTGGTTTCCCCAATCGCACACATTATTTGCTTTTACATTGATTCCTATGAGAAAAATTGCTTCTTCTTACTTTTCTACTTAAGAGCCTGGTCACGTAATGAATTAAGTTCGTAAGTAAAGGTATCACTGTATTAACAAATGACCCAACCCCATTTTTTTCTCTATCTAGTGTGCTGTCTGATTCCCAGCTACTTTTAAACTGTTTCGAAGACAGTTGTTTGGAACCATAGTATTGATTCTGTTTATGACTTGGATGATTGGCAAAAATATTTATTTTCTATTAACTAAGTCATTGAAAGTTTAAAGATATATCAAATTGCAATGAAACATAATATACTAACCATAGCTGAAATCAAGACGCTTACTCTCCTTATCCCATTTCAATATAATAAATTATTATTTGTCATATTCAAAGGATGGGTTTTAATGATATAAAACTGAGAAAAAGCAATAGCTGATGGATATACAGATTTACTGAAAGACTTTACTACCAGCCACTAGAAACGGTTACTGCCTATTATGCTAAAATAAATCAGTTGAATGGCATTTCTCAATATTATTACTGTGCTGTAGTCTTAAGTCGTAGAGATTTGGTTCTTCTAAAGGAAATGGAGGACAAGACTTTTGAACATTCTTTTGCCAATTGCCACTGGATAACAGTAGGCAATTTAACTTCTAACTTCCTCCCCCTTCACACACACACTCTCACACAGCCACACACACATATGGGGGGGGGTGCAGAGAGAGTGTGCACAGCAGCCTGTCTAACCCTCCCAACATTAATTCAATTTCCCATATATACAACAGTGTACGTCCTTCCTCTGCCCCCTGCCATGTAAGCATGTGTTTTATGAAAATGATATCAGCAGAAGAGACAGCAAAGAGATTCACACTCTTGCAACGTTTAGAGAGAAGGGGGGGCACAGGGCTCAATCTTCTGACTCAGGGTCCAATTCCCAGACTTGGCCTCTGTTAAGGACAGCACAAGCCAGGCCTCGGACTCCATAAAGTTGTTTATTAGTTCCCAGCTCCACGCTCTACCAGACTCCGGGTCATTAGATAGGTCTGTTAAAAATGCTAAATGGAGGAAGATGAAAGAAGCAGCTTTGGGAAGAATGGAAAACCTCAACAAGTGGAAAGAGAGGCAAAGAATAAGATGAAGAACAGAGACTTTGCATATTTCACATCTCATTCACACAGGAGGCATTGGTGATCCATCTATTTCATTCAACTGTTATGCAGAGGTTGGTGTTAGTCAAAGAGACCCGCTAGGAGACTTTGGGTCAGTCCAACTACTGCACAATGTTGTTTGGAAATGAGAATTGGACAACAGAGTGTTATTTATTTATTAGATTTGTATGCCGCCTGTTCTGTCGGGCTCTCTGGCAGACTCCTCCCCAAAATTCACAGGTACAAATTTCAGACACACACACGTTTGAAAATTCAAAACAATGTTCTTTATAATGAAAATTCACTTAAACCAAGCCCTCTTTTGGTATAGCAAAGAGCACTCGTCTCCAAACAAACTGGTAATTTGTACAAGTCCCTTATCAGTTCTGTGATACTTAGCTTGCAGCTGTGAGGCAATTCACAGTCCTTCTTCTTTCACAAAGTGAAACACACTTTGCCCTGGTTTAGTTTCAAAGCGGGGGAAAATCAGCACACAAAAGGTCAAAGTCAGCAAAGCAGTCACGAAACACAACGATCAGATAATCCTCCACAATGGCCAAACCCACAGGCTGCTCTTTATAGCAGCCTCACTAATTACCACAGCCCCACCCAACCACAGGTGGCCTCATTTTCTTTGATAATAATCTCTCAGTTGTTGTTGCCTATGCATCGCTCTCCTCATGCATGGCTGTATCATTAACTCTTGTTCTGACTCCAAGGAGGAGCTAGATAATTGATCTCCTTCTGAGCCGTCTGCCACACTCTCCTCCTCCCTGTCACTCATGTCTTCTTGGTCAGAGGAGCCTTCATCAGCAGATTCCACCGGGGAGAGGGAGCAAAACAGGCCTGCAGCATGTGGATGTCTCCCCCATATCCACAGTCCTTGGGGCAGGAGCTGGGCCAGAGCTAACCACAACACCGCCCTTCTCCAAAAACTCGGGGCAGTTATGTATACTGCCATGATGCTTTTGGAAAAAAGGTAGGATAAAAAATAAATATTCTAAATTAGATTAAACTAAGGTTAGGTAATTTATGGTTCAACGTATTATAAATTCAACCTATTTTATCATTTTGTGGTCATAAGTATAGAGATAGAGGTCATGTGGAGATTGTGTGCAGCAAACTGCCTACTTCAACCAGGCCTCGCATACCTACATGATCTCACCCAGTTCACTTCACTTGGATGATATAGGACACTATCCCTGGCTGGTACGTGATCTCATCTAGATTGTATCAACAGGATGTTCTTAAGGTTTTGCGGGGAGAATTCACCAACAAAAGTGCTGTTGCTTTTTGTTACCTTTTGCTTCTTGGAAAACGATATAAAAGCAATAAACTGTGAAGGCAGTCAGACATCTTAGCATACTGCAATGACTGGTCTCTAACTCCATCACATAATCTGTATCTCCAATTCAGTTATAATATACTGCTCAAAAAAAAAAAAAGGGAACACTCAAATAACACATCCTAGATCTGAACGAATGAAATATTCTCATTGAATATATCATTTGCACAACTACTCCATTTGCAAAACAACATGTGAAATTGACTATCAATAGGTGTTGCTTCCTACGTGGACAGTTTGATTTCACAGAAATTTGATTTACTTGAAGTTATATTCTGTTTTTTAAGTGTTCCCTTTATTTTTTTGAGCAGTATAGTTAGGATAGCTTTAATTAATTGTCAGGAACTGTTTTTATTGTGTTGTGAGCCGCCCTGAGTCTACAGAGAGGGGCGGCATACAAATCTAATTAATAATAATAATAATAATAATAATAATAATAATAATAATAATAAAAGCATAATATGGATTACTTATTTGAACATACCAAATTAGCACACTATGCCAATTCAACAACTGGACTTTGTTACAACAACAACAACAACAATAATAATTTATTAGACTTGCATGCCGCCCCTCTCTGAAGACTTAAGTTTAGCATGCCATGTGAATCCAGCCAAAAAACATCAAAGTGTAGATTACGAGGGCCAGGAATCTATATTAAAGCCTACTTTTCATGGATGGTGATGGTAGGGTGTCCCTCCCCCACCCCTCCACTTCCCTTGATTCAGGCGGACTTGCTAAATAAAGCATCAGATCTTGGAGACTCTGTTGTTTGCAAATCTTCCTGTATTTCTCATGCCCTGGAGTTCTTATGCATATGCTATGTTTATATGAAAACCTAACTCAATTTTACTGGGATGAGGTATTTCGGGTGGGAGGGTCCCCCCCCTCCCCGTTTTGTTTGCTGAAAATGCGTCAAGTCTAATTTTGTTTCTATTCGGTGTTGTTCTAAACAGAAGCTGTACATGAATTTCCATGTGGGTGTGTGTATATGCACAATAGCTAAATGCAATATGTGCATGCACAATATCTAAATCTGAAAGATTCGGTATAATTAATCGTTACCGACCTGATAATTATTTCAGCAGCAGTGAAGTTTCTATGCATGTGTCATAGGACGTATACACATCTTACACACACAATCGTTCTGACATAGGGACCTCATGCACACCTACCCAAGTGGCAGAAATAGAATAAAATCCACTATTATTTATAGAAAAAATTAACCTGCTATTTTCTAGGCATCTTAGGTGCGCGTATGTGGGGATCCCTCTCTCAGGCTTTTTTTTCAAAGGAGCATAATATCATCTACCAGGGGAAACAGTAATAATAATAATAATAATAATAATAATAATAATAATAATAATAATAATAAAAAATAATAATAATAAAAAATAAAATAATAATAATAATAATAATAATAATTATTATTATTATTTATTAGATTTGTATGCCGCCCCTCTCCCAAAACATGCTTATTTGTAAAGAAGATAAGTCTCTCCTGGCCTTTCAAGCTCTGGGGGTTAATGTGGATGACCTCTACCTACACCAGCGGTAGGCAAAGTTGGCTCTTCTATGACATGTGGACTTCAACTCCCAGAATTCCTGAGCTAGCATGTTTGGCTCAGGAATTCTGGGAGTTGAAGTCCACAACTCATGGAAGAGCCAACTTTGCCTACCCCTGACCTACACCATGATGGTTTATTCCAGCCGCCTCTCTTAAGTATAAAGGGCTGGTATGAGTTAATTGTAATAATAGATTTATACGCCTCCAAGAAAATTTTGAGTGTGTCTGCTGTCCACCTGCTTTGGCGCTGTGAAGTGTTTACAAGCATTTTCCTCCTGCAGTTGTTCAAGTCTCACAGGGATCAGAAGCATTTCCACTTAACCAAAAAAATAAAAAAAATCACGGTCCAAAACCGTTACATAAAATGTTTTTGTAAATCCATCCCAGAATACCGCTTGTGTTTTCTGCAAGAGCATTCTCCCCCTTAATTAACATGAAGTGTAGGAGGCACTTTACCCATTCAGGACCTGCAAAAATGCTTGTCTGGGGTGATAAATTCAAGGGTTCCACCAGGGTTTTTCCATGCTTTGCCTTCAACAAAGGAGAGCACTGGAGTGGAAGGGGGAGGGAGACCAAATAGCAACAACACAGTAACAGCTGCCCCTCCCCTCCACTTCTGCCAACCGGGCCTCCCCCTCCCTTTGCTGCTGCCTATGGAACAGATTTCCTTTTTATAACCTGCCCTCTGTGCTGTGCTTTAAATAGAAAACGCCTGCACCTTCTGCTCCTGCTGGCAGTTCAGGATCATGAAGTGGAACTAACTCGCATTTATTTTAACCTTAGGCGCTACACCAGCCTTTGCTCAGCTCCATTTTGGGCAGAGCTGGATGTCACTACTAGCGCTGCAAAAACAACACATCTGCAAAAGGGATGCTGGGGAGATAGAAAAAACGATGACCTCTGATTTAATATTTTGGCTATGCTTCTCTCTCTCTTTTGTTTTGCAAACATTTGCTTCTGTCCCATTGTCTGCCTTCTAATGAAAGACAGCCTCCTCCAGTAATCCCACAGGGCAAAGGGGTTTGAGAGTTCGTTGAACTTTTACTGGGATGATTAAAACGAAAGATTCTTGCTCTTGAATTTAAAGCAAGGACAAGTCTCTGGATGGGGCAACCCTTGAAGAGCGTTCGGAGACTTCAGCTGGTTAAAAATGCAGCAGCGCGAGCGATAGCGGGTGTACCGAGGTACACTCGTATTACTCCAACTTTATGCAAGCTGCATTGGCTACCAGTCGGTCTCCGGATGCAATTCAAGGTGTTGGTTATCACTTTTAAAGCCTTACGTGGCTCAGGGTCAGACTACTTATGGGACTGCCTTCTGCCTCACACCTCCCAATGGTCAATAAGGGCCCACAGGGCTGGCCTTCTCCAGGTCCCGCCCGCTAAACAATGTTAGCTGGCGGGGCCATGGGGAAGGGACTTCTCTGTGGCGGCTCCGACCCTTTGGAACCAATTGCCTCCAGAGATCCATACTATCCCCACCCTACCGGTCTTCCGAAAAGCCGTTAGGACCTGGCTTTTCTAGCAGGCCTGGGACTAGGTATGATGGAGTGTATGCATGGTTTTTAGGGTTATTTGTGTATTGTATGCTATTTGCTGAACCATAATCTGGTACTATCAGGATACTCTGGGCTATAGCTCACATAATTCCTAGCTAACACAATCATTCCTTCTTAGGCTAGAACTAAAAGTTGCCTGCGGTTGAATAGTGGTACCTCTACTTAAGAACTTAATTCGTTCCGTGACTAGGTTCTTAAGTAGAAAACTTTGTAAGTAGAAGCAATTTTTCCCATAGGAATCAATGTAAAAGCAAATAATGCGTGCAAACCCATTAGGAAAGAAATAAAAGCTCGGAATTTGGGTGGGAGGAGGAGGAGGAAGAAGAGGAGGAGAATGTCTCTACTTAAGAACTTTTCTAGATAAGAACCAGGAGTTCAAAAAATTTTGGCCTTTTCTTAAGAACCATTTTCTACTTAAGAACCTGAGCCTGGAAAAAATTTCCAGGAAATTTGAGAATGGCACAAAGGCCCGGCCAGTTTCCTGCCATTCCCCTTTAATCCCGACCATCTTGGGCCTTTCTGGGCTGCCAGAGGAGCCTTTCAGTGGTGCTTAAGGAGGCTTTGGCAGTCCAGAGCGAACAAAGCATTTTCCTTTCTCTGGGCGCTTGGAGAGGGAATAAACCTCTGCCAAAACCCAGACAAAAGAAACGCTCCCTTTGCTCTGGGCAGCGACTGTCCTCCTCCTCTTCTTCCTCTTCCTCCTCCCCCCACCCAAATTCCGAGCTTTTCTTTCTTTCCTAATGGGTTTGCACGCACTATTTGCTTTTCCATTGATTCCTCTGGGAAAAATTGCTTCTACTTACAAACATTTCTACTTAAGAACCTGGTCATGGAACGAATTAAGTTCTTAAGTAGAGGCACCACTGTACATGTTAACCTAGTCCCTCTTTTCATTAAAGTAGACATACCCAATTCCAACAACTGTTCTTTATATCTTTTAGCTTCCAGTCCCCTAATCATCTTTGTTGCTCTTCTCTGCACCCTTTTGAGTGTCAACATATTTTTTTCATCGTGGTGACCAAAACTGAGTGAAGTATTCCAAGTGTGGTCTTACCAAGGCATTATAGAGTGGCATTAGCACATCATTAGCAGCATTGACAGAATACCAGCTTCTCCTTTTTAAATTTCTTTTTATTGTTTAAAATATTACCAAACAGAGAAAAGCAAGGGTGGTATTGGTAGGCACATAGGTCCCCCAGGCACTAGAGATCTCAGAAAAAGACCCATGGACAGTCAATTTTGACAAAGGGAACACATGATTGGATCAAAGCTTTCAGCTGGTGGAAATAAAAGATCAAATGCAATTTGTCCAGGGTCATAGATATCTGTAGGCAGAAATGATACCATGTGCATTATGATGTCATCATTCAAATGAGATGTATTTGTATCCCAAAGTAATTAACTTACCTAAGTCAAATAATCCATGTCATTTGCATAATAACATCATAATGTTCATGATATCATGACAGCTAACGGTCACCTTAGGTTAGAAATGTGAAATCAGAAGAAATCAAAATTGAAAAGTCAGAGGAAACAATAGTGACCACAATGGGGTGGGGAGGGGAGGGGGTTTGAAGAGGAAGCCAAAAGAAAGAGAACTGCACTTAAATCAGTTAAATTGGATTGCAAAAACTGAGCAAAAGAGTAACTGTTTCTGTTCTGGGCATTGAAGGACATTAGAGGAAAGAATGTCAACAATAAACAACTGAATTTGGGGAGGTGTACATTTTTGCAGAGTAGCAATTCAGGACAGAACAGATTTTACCAGTGAGCCTTCAACCAAATAAAAGATTTTGCTCCTACGTATCACAAAACAATCTGTAACTATTATGTGGGCAGAACTTAAGATCTGAACAATGAGATAAAAAGCCTGCTGATGTGATCTCTTTTAGAGAGGAGCTACTTCTTTAAAGACACAATAGTGATCATAAGCAAGCCTATGAGGCTATCCAATTCTATTATTCAACTTACCAATTGACATATCTTGCTTTAAAATAATTCCCCGCGTCTATCACAAATGCATTACTGTTCTCAGAGGAAAAAGGATCTGTAGCAGCTCCGCTAAGTATGCCACATCCAACTGCAAAGTCCAAAATGGCAGAAAGGAAAGTTGCTTTTATTCGTTACTTTCGGTTATTGTACAGATTTTTGAAGTCTAGAGACATTTTATTTTATTTTATTTTATTTATTTTAATTTTATTTATTTATTTATTTATTTATTTATTTATTTATTTATTTATTTATTTATTTGATTTGATTTGATTTGATTTGATTTGTATGCCGCCTCTCTCCGTAGACTTGCTACGCTCTAAGCCAGTGGTCTTCAAATTATGCTGGCTGGAGAGTTCTGGGAGTTGAAGTCCGCAAGTCTTAAAGTTGCCAAGTTTGGGGTCCCCTGCTCTAAGCAATGGTAACAGAATATAACTGAGAAAGTGGGCCTCACCAATCAAGATTAAATAGTGATGGAAAAAGTTGCAACTTTTTACATGTAGTAACCTTACAGTGGGGTCATCCACAAGAGTTGGAATATAACTTTGTATTTGGAGATAATTGTAGGCTTTATTTTCCATCATTTGATGAACAGGAGGGTACAATCATAACAGAAGAGAAAGAGAATTATCTTAAAGTTTTTATTTCAATGAAATGGAACAAGTTGATAACTGATTATACTGAAGGGCGACTTTCTTAACTAATCGGGGACAAAGTCACTCTCACAATTAACTGATTTAATTTTAAAATACAGCTAGTTCATTTAGTGACTTTTCAAAGCTACAATAGCACTGAAAAAAGTGACTTATGATCATTCTTCACACTAATGACCATTGCAGCATTCCCACATTCACATGATCCAAAGTCAGACGCTTGGCAATTGTTACATACTGTATGAGGATTAATGTTCCCATATCATGTGATCCCATTTTGCAACCTCCTGACAAGCAATGAGGGAGCCAGATTCACTTAACAACCGTGTTGCTAACTTAACAACGGCAGTGATTCACTTAACAACAATGGCAAGAAAAGCAGTAAAATGAAGCAAAACTCAATGAACAAATGTCTCACTAACAAATTCTGGGATCTCAAGAGGCTACATTATCTCATTATAGCAAATCATTATCTCATTATACACATTTTAACTGCTGCCAGACTGACTATCTTTTGCACAAACTTGGAAGGACGGGAATCCCCGACAGAGAGCACGATAATCAACAAATTGATGGATTGCGCTGAAATGACTAGACTTACTTTTGAACTAAAAAATTGACAAGAGAGTTTTTTTACTGTGTGATAAAAATTCTGTAAGTGGCTAAATAGTAAATTTAATAGTAATTGTAAGTAATTAAAATTAATAGTAATTGTAACTATTAACACTAATGGAAATTATTATTGCAATAGATTAATAATGTGACAGACGGACATATATGCACAGAAATTTTATTTTTTCGATATTACATAAATATAAAATGTAAAGACATTTGTGTGTTGTTACTGCCTTTTTTGTTTTTGTATTGCTTTTAAAACTTAATAAAAACTATTTTAAAAACAAAAATTTGGGCTCAATTCTGGTCATTCATTGAGGACTATGTATACAGTATACTAGTCCTCTTGGCTACACAGGAAAAGAAGCTATTAAAGCATAAAAGCAGTATGAACTGTAACGCTCAGAAGGCTTTTCTTATGTTCAAATATTGAAGTATCTTATGTCCAAGTGGTTGGATGTGAAATTTATAGACTTGAGATTCTTCATAGGATCACTACCTCAGGGAGAAGTCCTGCTTCCTTACCATAATAACTATTTTGTGGTAAAATGAGCAGCCAATAAATTTTATAAACAATTAAATGTGACTTAAGAAAACTCACTAAATTAAAATCGAACCAACCATACCCACAAAAAATAAAATGATAAAGCAGTTTTCAATGGAGGGGGGAGGATTCCCAAATTATTCACTTACAGCATGGAAAACAAGGGAATTTTTTCAAGCCTTCATTATTCATTTGGGATATGTTGAGAACCATGGGGGAATTTTGGAGGTGAAATTAGAAACAAAGAACCCCAAAACGTAAAGGTTGAGAATACAAATGCAGGTGTACTTAATTCAAATTCGCTTCCCTGATTAAATTTGTCATATTGTAGTTCCATGTGAGAAGCTGGAACACAGTGAAATTTGCTGCCCTAATTCAGGGCGGAAGGCTTGTCCATCTGGCCGAGCTTTGTCTACTCTGATCACCAGCAGCTCCCCAGGGTCTCAGACGGTGACCTTTCTATCATCCGCTATTTCATCCTTTTAACTAGAAATGTCAGAGAATGAACCTAAGACCTTTTGTGTGCAGTAGCCTACCAAGGAGGGAAAATGTCTCACACTTAACATGAACACCAATTCGCATACAAGTACTGTATTCCACATTCCTTAATCTGATACAAACAACATTTTCTGTTCTCAGCCTAAAATCTTGTAGTTTATTTATTTATTGGATTTGTATGCCGCCCCTCAGGGCGGCTAACAACAGTGATAAAAAACAGCATGTAACAATCCAATACTAAAACAACTAAAAACCCTTATTATAAAACCAAACATACATACAAACATACCATGCATAAATTGTAAAGGCCTAGGGGGAAAGAATATCTCAGTTCCCCCATGCCTAACGGCAAAGGTAGGTTTTAAGAAGTTTACGAAAGGCAAGGAGGGTGGGAGCAGTCCTAATCTCTGGGGGGAGCTGGTTCCAGAGGGCCGGGGCTGTCACAGAGAAGGCTCTTCCCCTGGGTCCCGCCAAACGACATTGTTTAGTTGACGGGACCCGGAGAAGGCCCACTCTGTGGGACCTAACTGGTCACTGGGATTCGTGCAGCAGAAGGTGGTCCCTGAGATAATCTGGTCCGGTGCCAGTTCCTATAAAAATGTTTGAAAAGGACAGTGCTGCCACCAACATATTTCTTTGGCTGTGGCTAAATCCCCTTGTAGAAGCAACTCAGTCATAAACTACTAGATAATATAAACAATAAGGTCTGAAACTCTGGTGTTAGAATAGGCCCCCAGAAAACTGCCCAAGGCAGATCACAATTTGATAGGCTGACTGGGTGACCGCAGGGGCGCCAGATCTTGAAGAGAAGATCAGGATTACATGATATGAGTTTAGTTATCTGTGGAGCCTTCATCTCCCAATAAACAATTGCCTACAGTTGACACAAATCAGTTAATCTTACTCAATGGCCTTCAAGAGAAATGAATCAGGCTACAGCTCTATCATTCCTAATCAGCATGGATAGCATTAGTTAAGACTGGAATTTTTTTTTTAAAGCCACCATTTTTTTCAAAACCTTTTCTACAGCAACTGTTGTATGTGATTAGAAAAATACACAAGAGGCAGTGATAATATAAAAACAATAATGTCACAAAAATAATCCACAAATGCTGTAGAAGTAGGGGGGGGGGAATGTGAGGCTATCCACAATGACCATATAGCAAAGCTGATGCAAAATCCTTCTGCTATAAGCATAGCCAAAAAAACCTAAGTTTAATTTCATACATGTACATAACATAAACTGACAAAAAAATTACAGAGATCTTGATGCATTTTATGACTACATAATAGTATACCCAGCTACAGGAAACAGTAAATATTAATGGTTTTTAAAATATATGACAGGGTTTTATATGCTTCTTTTAATATTAGATTTGTTTTGTTATAATATTGTTTTTATTGTTGTGAGCCGCCCCGAGTCTTCGGAGAGGGGCGGCATACAAATCTAATTGATAGATAGATAGATAGATAGATAGATAGATAGATAGATAGATAGATAGATAGATAGATAGATAGATAAAGGCTTTTAAAAGATTGTACCAGCAACAAATATTCTTCCTGCTGTCTTAAGTAATGTTTCTAGTTTTAAAAGCAGTCAGTACTACATACTCCACTGGTTGGATTTGTCAATATATAAACTAACCAGTATGGAGGAATTAGTGCAATGTTACTTTAAGGCTAGGGCTGCAATTAGCCACAAAAGAGAGTCAGATGTGTTGCTGCTGGTTGTTTGGTTGCTATTGGGGTTAGTCTTGCTAATGTTTGCTATAGCTCTATTGCTAATTCTCTGATCTCACTCTCTGCTAGTTTTGTCTGTGACTATACTAACGATTGCTGTGTGCTAAAATATTGCTGTGTGCTAAATATTGGTCTATGTACTTGTTTTTAATAGGAAAGTGAACACAAGAACAAGGGGACACAATCTGAAGTTAGTTGGGGAAAAGATCAAAAGCAACGTGAGAAAATATTATTTCACTGAAAGTGTAGTAGATCCTTGGAACAAACTTCCAGCAGATGTGGTTGGTAAATCCACAGTAACTGAATTTAAACATTCCTGGGATAAACATATATCCATCCTAAGATAAAATAGAGAAAATAGTATAAGGGCAGACTAGATGGACCATGAGGTCTTTTTCTGCAGTCAGTCTTCTATGCTTCTATGTTTCTATGTACTGTACTTGCTGTGTGCTAAATATTGGTCTATGTATTATTATTGATTAGCTGCTGTATGTATAGAACTGTATATTCTGATATCTGGTTTGTATATATTTGCTTGTGTTGGATATGTATGTATTTGACTGTTTTACTGATTATTGTAAATAATATTTATACTCTACTTATATTAGTCTGTGTTTTTGGCCTGCCACATATATTCTGTCTCTAAGTTCAGAATTGTTTATAAGACCAATGAGGAATGCTAAAAGAGCATGTTTGGATAAAACTGAATTTACAACTGGGGGGGGGGGGGGGAGACATTTATTGGTAAATTTCAGTGAAGCATTTTCCAACATTTCTAAAGGAAACATGCCCTCTCCAGCTCACACTTGCTACTATTCCTCATCCAGAGTAGACATCTATCCCACAACTAGATCTGTATTGCAAGCAGCCTCCTGCTGCTTTGGACCCTGTTTGATGTCAGCATAATCAACATGACCCAACAACCACAGAGCTAAGGGATTATGGGTGAAATAATCCACCAACAGCAGTAAGGCAGAAGATGAAGTAGGAAACAAAGCTGCTGTTTTCATGCAAATAAGGCTTGAACCAATGGACCTGGAACTCCAGGGAGGTCCTGAATTTGACTTCACAGCAGGGTCATTTTTAGAGGCAACAGCCTAAGAAACTTGCACACTCTGCTACTCAGGCCTAGCACCTGGAAAACCCGTTATCCAAGACAAGAGAGCTCAATAAGAAGGTCAGTTCAGGGGAAGACTGTTTTTAAAAATAGAAATAAAGATGCAGAGACTCAAATATCAGAAGAAAACATAACTAGCTTTTTAAAATCAGCAAATCCCCCAAATGGATGTGAAATTCTAAAACTGAGAAATGAGTTCTTAGTTGTGGAATGCATTTGATGATGAGGGTTAGCAACTGTATAATAAGTAACGTCAGTAGCTTAATGGAATTTCATAAAATCAAATTTTAAATGGTCTCTACCTTATAATTATTCCCAAGATAATGATATTGTAGTATTATAATCCCTTCCACATTGAAGATAATGTTCCACATTCAAATGTTTTCTGTTTAAACCAAAGATTTGAAAATACTATTATTGTAGCTTAATAAGAGAGATTGTAGTGATTATTCTTAATAAGAGTGATCAGTATTTGAGTGAAGAATTGCCCCCAGTAGTCTCTATTTGTTAAGGGTGGTCTATCATCTCTATCAATCATGATCATGTGGCACATGAAACCATGGTTTGCTTAATTACATTTTGTGAATGAACCTGAATTGATTGAGTTTACATATCAAGCACATATGTAAACCTATCTCTTACTAGAAGAATTACAACTATAGATTGACTTTTTATTTCCCTTAAGAGAAAGCATGATGGATTAAAGAGCATTTTATTCTTTCAATTCTTTAACATAAGTCCAGAATCTCTTTCTAGATCAAGAATTAAATACATACCATACATAAAAATTAAGTGTGGCAGAACCCACTTTTGTGATTGCCAAAAGGCATATAGAAAACCTGATATCCTCCTACTCATATATGTAGGAGGTTTACAAAACAAATAATACAAGAAAGGGGTGGGTGGGTGTATTCAGAGCCACAATCAGATATTGTCACTAGATTCAAGAAAGGCATTTTCTAAGTGATACTGAATAGCTTCCAATGGACACGTATGACTGCAGTTGGCAGCCTGTTTTATGGGTTCTGCATTGTTAGAACTGTAATTTTAAATGGCTAATCAGAAGTGATTTTAAAAGCCATTAATGTGTTCCACCACATCCTTCTCCAGCCAGAAGCTATCCAGTTAGACCAGACATAAAAAGATACCAGAATAGGTTAATAAGCTGGGATAGTGGAATAAAAACAGCAACACCATCTCTGTTCTGACTCCAAGGAGTTCACATTTACAGCCTATGATTCACATCTTATGTCAAAGATTCAGTGGACAGATTTTATTTATGTCCAGAATCTGATCAATTGCAAAATTTTGCAAAATGCAAAAATAATGTTTTCTTCCCTCGTTAAACTTATACAGCCCCTTGCAATTTGTTGTTATCTCCTCTACAACACAGCCATCATTTTGTGCTTTTAAGCACCAAAGATACAGCAATTTTTTTCGCACGAAATTTATTAAACATTAGCCATCTCAACACAAAGACACCGTCACAGTAAGATGCTCTGGGAAGAATAATAAGGCAGAGGTTACACAAAGGGCACACACAATTGGATAAAATGGTATGGAGAACCCACACAAACACCTTAAATCTCAGACTAAAAACAAGCTGCAGGAATGGAATAAATCCCTTGAAAGAGCAGTTCCTCATCAGGACAGGCTTTGTAATAGAAGCATATATGCAGAGCTAATGAATTATGATCACTGAGTCGGTGAATGCTGGCTAGATATGAAATAGCAGCCCACCCAGAAAAGCACCTATTGTATGCCAATCAGGGACATAATTCAAAAGGAGCATAATTAAGTTAACTTGGCAGGGAATCTCCACATGTATTTGAGATAAGGTAATGAAAACAATAATTCTCCCCCATTCATTGAATGGTCTGTTTTTATATGTATGTAGAAGGGAGGATGGGATTTTTAAGTGCTGCCATGATTCGCAATAGCAGAGGAAAGCAACTTCTGCTTCCAGGCAGATGATTTCACAAGACTCTGCCCCTTTTATTTCATTCCATTCTGCCCCAGTGACATCTAATCCAAAGTGAACAGGGATGATTTTATCCGCAAAACTATGTCACAGAGAATGCAGAAAATCAGGAGCCCGGTAGCCTCTTTTCTACCATTGAAATTTACAAAATTTCTTAGAAAAAATGCTGCCAGATGCCTTCTGATTTTCTGCTACCGCAAACTAACAAGTTCTTCTATAGTGGCTTTCAAGAGACTCTTCTTCTTTAAACAAAGTTGGTTATGAGGTTCTGTAAATACACTAAAAAAGTGAAGAGTAAGCCCAAACATGTTTGATCGTATTAGTGCAGTGATGGCGAAGCTATGGCATGGGTGCCACAGGTGGCAGGCAGAGCCATATCTGCTGACATGCAAACTGTTGCCCTAGCTCAGCTCCAATGTGCATATGTGTGCCGGCCAGCTAATTTTTGGCTCACGCAGAGGTTCTGGGCAGGCGTTTTTGGCTTCCAGAGAGCCTACGGGGGGGATGGAGGAGGATGTTTTTACCTTCCCCAGGCTCCATGGAAGCCTTTAGAGCCTGGGGAGGGTGAAGTACGAGCCTACTAGGCCCACAAGGTTGGAAAACAGGCCATTTCCAGCCTCCAGAGGGCCTCTGGAGGGCAGGGAAAACTTTTTTTGCCCTCCCCAAGCATTGAATTATGGGTGTTGGCACTCGTGCATGTGTGATAGTGCCCAGACTCTTTTGGCACCCAAGGGGAAAAAGTTCGCCATCAAGGTCTTACTGTCTTTTCTGTAACTTCATATCCCACAGCTCTTCAGTAAATCCGGAAGCACACTAGGATTAATACACAGGGAGTATTTGGAACAGTGGTCTCGCTTCCTTCACATTCCAGGACTCAACAAGGCCACATCTCTGGGGAAAACCCCAAGCAACTGTTGAAAAGCACTAGGATAAATTAGGTGCCTGGTGGAGATTAGTCTAATTGCTCCTCCATGAAAATGACAGGGGACATGTTTGAGATGTATAAAACTTTGTATAGTGTGTGGATAGAATAGACATGCTTTTCTCTTCCCAGAATGCAATAACCAGAGAGGTCACTTAGTGAAATTGAATTCTGGCACACTCAGCACAGACAAAAGAAAATCCTGTTCTACATAACTAAACTCTGAAATTTACTACTACAATATATGGTGTTGGCTACTAGCTTGGCTGGCTTCCAAAAAAGCTTTGGACCAATTGACAGTAGTCATGGGGGTGGCTATTAGCTTTGATGGTTGTGTGACTGCTTCTGAAGGCTATCTCTCTATAGACTGGTAGGCCTTTTGTGCCACTGTTGGTACTGTTGCTGTATCAGAAGTGTTAAGGTGTGTGATCCAGCAACACCCTGTTTTCTGCTCTTGTGTACCACCAGCCTTATGATGGATTCAGGGCCATTCAGACAACAGAGTAGAAAGTACAGTGATACCTCATCTTACAAACTTAATTGGTTCCGGGACGAGGTTCTTAAGGTGAAAAGTTTGTAAGACGAAACAATGTTTCCCATAGGAATCAATGGAAAGGCAATTAATGCGTGCAAGCCCAAAATTCACCCCTTTTGCCAGCCGAAGCGCCCGTTTTTGCACTGCTGGGATTCCCCTGAGGCTCCCCTCCATGGGAAACCCCACCTCCGGACTTCCGTTGCCAGCGAAGCGCCTGTTTTGTGCTGCTGGGATTCCCCTGCAGCATCACAAAAACACGGAAGTCCAGAGGTGGGGATTCCCATGGAGGGGAGCCTCAGGGGAATCCCAGCAGCGCAAAAACGGGTGCTTCGCTGGCAACGGAAGTCTGGAGGCAGGGCATCCAAGCGGCAGCGGTGGGTTTGTAAGGTGAAAATAGTTTGTAAGAAGAGGCAAAAAAATCTTAAACCCTGGGTTTGTATCTCGAAAAGTTTGTATGACGAGGCGTTTGTAAGACGAGGTATCACTGTATTTGCACAGTTGCTAATTTGTATCTGCAGCTCACGCATGTGTGGAGCAGGAAACCAGCTCATCGATACACAAGATTATCACTGGACCCAACATAAATTCCAAAACTTGAATTTGCATAGCTTAAAGCTAAAAATAAGAAAAGGAAATTTAGGACATTCCTGCCAGCCACATTTCTATGATGCACGCCAAGCCTGCTAATTCATCTACCACTTTCTTTCTGGGCAAATGCAATATGCAAATATTTTCGAGAGAGAGAAATATGTTTTGTACTTTTTGAATAATTCATGAGGTGGGCATTATTATCAACCTTCCAAATTTGTTTGTGTGTGTGTGTGTATACACATATTTGTTAAAATAAAGAAGATATATTAACCGTTAATTATATTATACCCTATATATTTGTTAAAATAAAGAAGATATATTAACCATTAAAATGAGAAAACATTATCCTACAGAATAATGATACTGCTTAGTATAGGACAAAGTGTGAGGATGATTTTTAAAAAATTGTTAACAACAACGGCTTAAGCCACTCCAGCTCAGCACTATATAGTACACGTTTACATAATATTTAAGCTGACAACCCCAAACACTATACAGAGCTATAATCCTTACCAGCCATAACAGAGTGATAAAATTAGCATTTATATAACAGTTTAGAATGCTCTAAATGCTGCACACATTACTTCTGGAATGGCGATGCACACAAGGAACTTGAGCAGGTAATGGCATGTCTGAAATTGTTATGGGGATCTGTGCACAGGAAGTATTGAACTGAACTGAGGATTTTCCAAATCAACAAGATAGGCATATTTTACTACACATTCTTGGACACACTCTGGACAACTACCGGTAAGGAAACCCAAATCTTCATATACACAAGCAAACAAGTCAACCAATAGTAGTGATGGTGAACCTTTTTCTTCTTGCGTGCCAAGTGGGAGTGGGAGTGTGTACTAGGGTGTATACATACCAGCCACAACCCACCACGTGTGCCACACTGTGTATGCACACATCTCCATACACGCACCCCCCTTGGGCCATTTTTCACCCTCAGGCTTCCATGAAGCCTCCTGAGTGCAAAAAATGGCCCAAAGGACAAATCGGAAGTTCAAAAAAATGGACTTCCGTTTTGCCCATTGTGCTGTTTTTCGCACTTCACAGGCTTCAGAGAAACTTCCTGAAGCCCCAGAGTATGAAAAACAGCACAACAAGCAAACTGTAAGTTTGGAAAAACGGACTTCCGGATTGCCCCACTGGCTGGTTTTTCACACTCCAGGAGGGAAAAATGGCCTTCCCCAAGGCTGGAAATCAGCTGGCTAGCACGCACATGCGTGATGGAGCTGACATAGGATAATGCCTCACGTGCCCTCCAATATGGCTCCACATGCCACCTAGTGTGTCATAGATTCGCCATCACTGGTATAAGGTCAGCAATTACATTTTAATTGGCCCATATTTAGAAATTTAAGAGTCAAAGTTGCAGTGAAGATATTCCACAAAGATAAGGGACACCCAGGTTCAAGTCCATCCTTAGTCATAGACATTCACTGGTCAACTTGGTCACACTCATCCCAATTGGTCTCACAGGGTTGTTGAACTCCTGTACAAAGGCTAGTACAGTGATACCTTGTCTTACGAACTTAATTGGTTCCGGGAGGAGGTTTGTAAGGTGAAAAGTTTGTAAGACAAAACAATGTTTCCCATAGGAATCAATGGAAAAGCAATTAATGCATGCAAGCCCAAAACTCACCCCTTTTGCCAGCCGAAGCGCCCATTTTTGCGCTGCTGGGATTCCCCGGAGGCTCCCCTCCATGGGAAACCCCACCTCCGGACTTCCGTGTTTTTGTGATGCTGCAGGGGAATCCCAGCAGCGCAAAAACGGATGCTTCGCTGGCAAAGAAAGTCTGGAGGCAGGGCATCCCAATGGCTGCAGCTTGGGTTTGTAAGGTGAAAATAGTTTGGAAGAAGAGGCAAAAAAATCTTAAACCCCGGGTTTGTATCTCGAAAAGTTTGTATGACAAGGGGTTTGTAAAATGAGGTATCACTGTACATGAATTTTTTAAAAAATAAAAAATAAAAATAAAAAAGATTCCTTGGCATTGGAGCTACAGACACAATTGCAAAAGACACATGCAACACATAAAATGTTATGATCCCAGAGAACAAATGAAAATCTGCCAGCTATCTATACCTTATAGCAGTGATGGCAAACCTTTTTTCCTTCAGGAAAAGAGCGTGTGCAAGTGCCCACACCCATAATTCAATGCCTGGGGAGGGCAAAACAGCTTTCCCTGCCCCCCAGAAGCCCTTTGGAGGCTGGAAAAGGCCTGTTTTCCAACTTCTGGTGGGCCCAGTAGCCTCATGGTTCGCCCTCCCCAGGCTCCAAAAATCAGCTGGCTGGCACACACATGCACGTTGGAGTTGAGATTGGGAAAGCCTCGCATGCCACATGTGGCACCCATGCCATAGGTTCGCCATCCCTGTCTTATAGGGATCTAGCAATCCGCAGCAGAAAGCAGAGATCTCCACATTAAATATATATATATATGCTCCACTGGAAAATCAAAGAATCTTCCTAGTTACGACTTGCAGTTTTAGGACCTGCATATTTCCATGTTTCCATCCACATCCCCCTCCAGTAATCCCGTCTGGCTGTTACACATCAGTGCCCATACCCAGACCGTTTTTGTCATCACGGTTTGAAATCAAATATACCACCTACATGGTAAATAAAGTCTTAACAAAACCATCAAAAGAGCTTCATACTTCTGCTCCGAGCACTCTGTGCTACTGGGTGAACCAGGCCCTTGAAAGGAGGAGGAGGAGGAGGGATCAAGGGGTTATACCCGCCCTTCCCCCATCAGTTTCAGTTCAAAGCACAGGGAGTAGGGAGGCATCTGCTGAAGCCATCATGCTCATCCAGACGAAAGCTGGGAAACAAAGAATATGATCGGAGCAGGCAGCCCCTTAGTGAACTTCCACAATCCTCTCAGCTACGCTGGGTGAGTCTTCCCAAGAAGGTTCTGCTTTATTCTTTGCATGCACGGATGAACCAATCATCAACCATTCCCTACACGCAGGCTACCCTGGAGCACTGCACAGACTTCATAGCTCTTCCGTACTTTTACCACTGTCTTCAACTAGCCAGCATATAGACTGGGAGAAGATTACTAATAATAGCACAGCTTTTCCCGTTTACCACCCAATCCCTATGGGACCAATTGTGCCTGGGCCAAAATGTCTTAGCAGTACCAGCAGCTTTATTTGGAAAACGAAGCCGCGATTCCCAAACGTATTCCAAAAATGGTGGACGGTCTTAAGCATAAAACTTATCAGGAAAGACTTCATGAACTCAATCTGTATAGTCTGGAGGACAGAAGGGAAAGTGGGGACATGATCAAAACATTTAAATATGTTAAAGGGTTAAATAAGGTTCAGGAGGGAAGTGTTTTTAATAGGAAAGTGAACACAAGAACAAGGGGACACAATCTGAGGTTAGTTGGGGGAAAGATTACAAGTAACGTGAGAAAATATTATTTTACTGAAAGAGTAGTAGATGCTTGGAACAAACTTCCAGCAGACCTGGTTCGTAAATCCACAGTAACTGAATTTAAACATGCCTGGGATAAAACATATATCCATCCTAAGATAAATTACAATAAATAGTATAAGGGCAGACTAGATGGACCATGAGGTCTTTTTCTGCCGTCAGTCTTCTATGTTTCTAAAAAGAAGGAAGTTGGACATAGCAGCAGAATTCTAAGGTCCAGGCAGGTCTTCAAACAGCATTAAACTCTCACACAATAGCAATCAACCATCCAATTGTATGAATATATAATATGCATCCTTACTGGAATGTTTCCAGTCCAAAGTTCCTCACAGTAACAACTGAAAGGGATGAACAGATACTGGATTTTCTCCGAAAAGGTATTTTTTCTACCCACCCCACTCCCAAAAAAGTGGTGGGAAAATTTCCATGATATGGAGCAAGGCTACATTTTGATAAAGGGAGCCTTGCACAGTAAAATCCATTGTCTAGAAGCTGTTTGTTCTCACTCCTCCTCATTATTTCTCTCAGAGGGTACAAAAGGGCCCCTTGTTACTTCTCATCTACTGAGCAGAGAACAACAGCCTACACAATGTGTGTTTCTAGACAAGATGAAGATATTTCTGCTCACTTATGTTGTTTACAAGATGCAAGTCATTATCTGTCAGTGTAACTTATTTGAGTTGTCACATAGATAAAACGTGGAGGTGAACCCATGTACACACCTCGTGAGGTGTTTTATTTTAATGGAAAGATAAGATATCCCACATTCTGACAAATACCATTCTGACAGAGGTAAACATAGCAAGGAGAATGGCATTAGATATAGAACTCATGAATAAAAATGGGCCTATGAAGGCTGAGACAATCAATGCTACACACAACACACACATTCCAAAACAAATAATATAAATACATTAAATAACCCCAATTGCTTTCAGCTACAGCCTTTATTAAATATTTCCATTCCACCCTTTTGAAAGGCCTCCAAGTTCAGTTCATTAGAACTGGTGACTTCATTTCAGTCTACCCTGTATCACTTTTGCACAGAAAACTTTCTCACTAACCTCTCCCATGTGTGTTTATCTACCCCCCTTTTGCCAAAAGCAGCGTACACAATTTATCCATCCTGCATTTCTCGTTCTCAGGTATTTTGCCTGCTCGCATATTGCAGTCTAACAAATCTGCTTGGAAAGTTTATTCTATAGGAATCCTGGCATCAAGAGATCCCCTGGACAAGCCACTCTGGCTATTAATACCACTCCAAAGGACCTGCAAGTGGTTCCTAATATTCTTCCAGGTACTCAATGTATCTTTTCTTTTATGTACACTGAGAGCATATGCACCAAAGACAAATTCCTTGTGTGTCCAATCACACTTGGCCAATATGGATGATCGACATGATCGAAATAAAAATGATCGAAACATTTAAATATGTTAAAGGGTTAAATAAAGTTCAGGAGGGAAGTGTTTTTAATAGGAAAGTGAACACAAGAACAAGGGGGCACAATCTGAGGTTAGTTGGGGGAAAGATCAGAAGCAAAGTGAGAAAATATTATTTTACTGAAATAGTAGATCCTTGGAACAAACTTCCAGCAGAGGTGGTTGGTAAATCCACACAGTAACTGAATTTAAACATGCCTGGGATAAACATATATCCATCCTAAGATAAAATACAGGAAATAGTATAAGGGCAGACTAGAGGGACCATGAGGTCTTTTTGTGCTGTCAATCTTCTATGTTTGTAAAGAATTCTATTCTATTCTATTCCATTCCATTCAAAGGAGCAACAGAGGGACTTTTAACTGGCATCTAGGCCAACACAAAAGCCCAGGGTAGGGGACTGGAGAGATGCTAGGAGTGTTTCCTGCCACAGCCTCTTGGCAATCATTAATTGTTGCTGCTGATACACATTCTGAGCAACAAGGAGGCCAGGGTGAGCCTGGCCCATGTTTCCCTGGGTGAAGTTAAGTAGAGAGGCAGATAAGTCCAGTAGGCCCCTTTCAAGAGGCTGCCTGGCAAACATCGCTGGAGGGGGAACGCAGCACCTTCTCCCACACCACAAGCCGGGCGGGGAAGCACCTCCCCCGCCTTTCCCCCACAGGGTAGTAGTAGAGGAAACCGAAGGCAAAGCGCCCGGAGACAAAGATAAAGTACCCCTCTCTTTTTGTTTTGTTTTCTTCCCCCCACACCAGGGAAGCCTGAGGGCGACGGGAGCTACAGACCCGAGCAAATAATCTCACACTTCACCAATAAAGAATTCTCTCTCTGTCTCTGTCTCCCATTTACTCGTCACCCCGGGGGGCAGAAGAGGGAGGGGGAGAAATCCCCACGCAGAAATCTCAGCCTCGGGGACAAGGTGGCGAACTGGACGGACCGGGATAGGGAGACGAACCGGTGGTGCCAAAACCCGCTTGGGATCAGCCGCCCCGGAGAGGCGGCCAAGGCAAAAGAAGCGGCCCAACAAGTATTGGAACCCCTCCACACACACACACATCGCCCGAGATGTTTAAAAAAGTGGGGGAAGGAAAGAGAGGGGGGAAGGGAGAAAGTCGGCGCGCGCTCTGCTTCCACGGAGCCTAAAAAACATACCCCCCCCCCCCCCGCTTTCCGAAAACAGTCCCTTTTCCCTTCCCGCCTTCCCCCCCCAAAAAAAAACAAATTCCGGGCTCCCAGCCCCACACCTCGCGGGGCCGCCTCCATGGTGCCGCTCCGCCGCTCCGCAACACAGTGCCAGCCGGATCGGTCCCGCGGCTTCTGGACAAGTTTGAACAGGCTCCTCCTCCCCTCGTCCGCCCGGGACTCCTGGTGCCTGGATTCCCCCTCCCTTCCTTCCCCTGCGCTGGTCCGGCCCCGCTTTCCTTCGCCATCTCTTCCTCTTCTATCCCCCCCCCCCCCCTCCCCAAGCAGGCATCCAAATCTTACGGCTCAGCAACCCAGGCGCAATGTCGGGCGCCATTCGTGGGCCGCCTTTACGTGAGCCTGCTTTGTGAGCAGACCTCGTGAACGGGCGGCCTACTGTAAATACTATCTTGAGAGACAGAGAGAGAGAGAGATAATTCTTTATTGGTCAAGTGTGAGGTTATATATACAGTATATATGTATGTATATATCACATGCATATCATTATATGTATAATATATCATCTCTATCATAGATATGATATATACACTGCTCAAAAAAAATAAAGGGAACACTTAAACAACACAATATAACTCCAAGTAAATCAAACTTCTGTGAAATCAAACTGTCCACTTAGGAAGCAACACTTGATTGACAATCAATTTCATTTTGCGGTCAGCACATTCAACTTTGTACACACCCAAAGTATTCAATTTATTTATTTTATTGGATTTGTATGCCGCCCCTCTCTGAGGACTCGGGGCGGCTATGAGAATATGTCAATATTTCAATTCTCAGTGAGAATATTTCATTCATTCAGATCTAGGATGTGTTATTTGAGTGTTTCTTTATTTTTTTGAGCAGTATATATATATGTGTGTGTGTGTGTGTGTATCATAGACATATAATTATTTATGTGTGTGTGTAACATTTTTGCTGAATTTAAAAATTAAGGGAGACTAGGATAGATCTATTTCGGCCTTGTTCTGCCCTCATCAGGTAGCCATACCCTCTCACTGGGATTTGAAATACTGTATATATATTTGTTTATTGGCCAAGTGTGATTGGACACACAAGGAATTTGCCTTTGGTGCATATGCTCTCATTGTACATAAAAGCAAAGATACGTTTGTCAAGAATCATGAGGTACAGCACTTAATGGTTGTCATAGGGGTCAAATAAGCAATGAGGAAATTATCAATATTAATAAAAACCTTAAGCATACAAGCAACAATTTACAGTCATATAGTCATAAGTGGGCCCTGCACCGAAGCCCTCCATCATTATTCCCTCTAATTTTACCAGCTCTTGTTTTGATACCGATTATCTGATCAAGTCCTACAGGTTCCTAGTGTCATGCTAAGATCCCCCACAGCTTTATCTTTGTTGCTATTTTTTAATAGTCCCTCAAAATCTACCCCATCTCCTTGAAAACCCTGGCACAAGATTGACCAACATGGCGCATGCTGATCCACCAAGGCTGCCAGACATCTGAGGCCAGAAGAACATTCCAGAGCAGAAGAGAAGTGAGCACTTCACAAAGCCAGAGCTGCAAATGCTGTGACAAAGGTGGCCACACATGTCTGCCCAACATGTGGCAGAACATTTCGTTCCCGTATAGGCCTTACTAGTTGCCTGAGGACACACATCACGTACAGCCCACAACCCATGAGATGTCAAGATCCTCTTCAAACATGATAGAAAAACACCATCATTTTTAATATTTCTGTCTGGCAATAATATTCATGCCCAAGTCAGAATACACCTTCAAGTTTGGGTTAGAGATATAGAGATAATTTAAGGAATTATCATCATCATCACCACCACTACCATAGCAACAAGTCAGAGTTACAATAGACCCAGATAGAAAAGTTGGGCCTAGTTCTGAAATTATTGATATATTTTTAATTATAGAATCTTTGTTCTCCCTCACAGTCTCTGCTGTTCCCTGACCAACGTTAAGGAATAATTCTGATGCTTTTGGGACCTGGGGATGGCCGAAGGCTATTTTCCTTTGATCTTTTTATGGCTTAATTTCAGAACACAGACCTGATCACGATGCTAAAAGTATACATCTAGCAAGAGTTCATTTTATGAATTAAAGTCCTCCACATCATAATTATAGTAGGTCTGCTTCTCTTGTCAGTAAAAAGCAGTTAGATATCAACACCTTTATATTACATCTAGTTCAGGCTGTCTACTATCTTTTCCAAATCATTTGCAGTAATTTAAAATCTAGTAATTAGTTATGACTTTAATTTTTTTCATTAAATATGTTTATTCTTTTTTATTGTTGTTATTTTTGTGCCTTCAAGTCAGAACTGATTCCTGACAAGTTTTTGGAGAAGTCCCTGTAATTTTCTCGGGAAGATATTTTGAAGTGGTTTGCCATTGCCACCTTATTTCTAGGGCTGACAGACAGTGACTGGCCCAAAGTCACCTAACTGGCTTTGTGCCTTAGGTGTGACTAGAACTCATGATATCCTGGTTTGCAAGTTGGCGTCTTAATCATAACTGGCTTTCTTAGTCTGCCTTTCAGTCCAATAAAGGTTCTTACCAAATGATTTACAGGAAGAAAATACATATAATATTGTCACAATACATAAAGACTGACACAATGCAATGAACAAGTGACATTGGAAAAAATCCCAGAGGGCATTAATTTAATCTGACTCCATAGTTCTGGAAAAATCAGAACATTTTAAACCAAGAGAAATCAGTCCATGGTGTTAAAAGCAGAGGAAATGCACTATCCCCAGAAGGAAAGCCATTAATTTCTGAAGCATGCTGAAAAATACTTTCTAGAGTAAAAATTCATCTGATTCTTTTTTTTCATATAATAATGGTGGACAACCTTTTGTAGCAGGAAAGTGAATTATTTTTGAAAAATTAAAATAATCTTTCAACAGGTAAGTGCTGCTGTGAGTACTACAAAGATGAAACTGGAAGGAATTATACTAATTCCCCCCCCCTCTCCCATTGCAGAGTGGTGTGTGATTGTGTGTATGTGTGTGCAAAAAGTAAATAAGTACAGTATATGTAACCTATTGAAAACTTGAAGCACCTATTCTCTCACTTTTATTTAGCAGTTTTCTGCTGAATTTTAAACTACAAATAATGAGTTACAGTAACTGTCAGTAAAAAAAACTTGCAATAAAATATACCGTAAAATGCCAGCTGTCTAGTCTAGATTCTGCAAAAAACTGAATTTTGTCACAATCTTTAGTCTAGCATGAGAAAGCATCTGTTTATAGCTTCCCTCCAATTTAATGATCTGTAAAGGAAATCTCCAATATATTTGTGGAACATTCCCCAGGAACAGCATCCTACTAATTTCAATTACAGTATATGAGGCAGTTTGTGTTTATAGACATTTACAAAGCATATATTAACATCCTCCATGGGACTACGTACTAAGCATGCACATTAAACATGCACAGAACACGAGACGTAAGCGGAAACTTGGTTCAATCAACATACAGCTTGCTATCTCTCTCATAGTCTTATTTCTCCATAAATAAATGGGCCAGCATCCAATTTCACTAGACTTTTATAGGAATGAATGAGTTCTACGATCCCAAATGGTAAAAATATTTTTTTAAACTTCCTATGTGCGTGTCTTATTTTGGTTTGATAAATGTTTAAAAAGCTCACTGACTTTATTAAGAAGACCCCAAATTTTTCCTCTTGCTTCTGTGTTAGAAGAAAAATTACTCATGGCGTGTATAGTTTATCCTTGAAAATTAAAAAATTGGTTTTGTGGGGGGAGAAAGAGGAAGAAAGCAGGAGGAGGAAATTTTGAATATTTTTTATTGTCACAAGCAATTCAAAAGAATCTGGTGTCAAAAGAAAACATCTCCAGCTCATTCAGTTCAGGATACCAACTTACAACTGATCATTCCATTTAATTCCATCTAAGTCTTTGCCATTTTCTTGTCCTATCCAGCCACAAGTTCTCCCCAGCTTTTATACCTTTCTCTGGTACCAAACAAAGCATGTTCCAGGATTTTAATGGTGTTGTTGTGCCAGGATTTTAGCAGGCAGATTGATGAGTGCTCATTGCTGCCTGATCTAATTTACACAATTGCAATGGCAACACTAATTGCCACAAAACAGAGACCCAGGAAGCTACCTGCTCTTGTACTGACATTTGCAGGCTATCCACTCTGCAGATGGTGAATGAATGTTCCTCAAGTTTTGCTGAATCCTTCTGTACTGTACTGTACAGTACTGTACTCCCATTACCTTCACTCCAAAGAATCTGCTTTTAAAAATTCCCTGACAGCTTTTTCTCTTTCAACCACAAGAGGGCAGCATTAAATTGCATACTGTATTTTCATAGGTATGTTTATTTGATTTTATACACACTGCTTACTCAGTGTGATCACACAAGATTATTTAATTTGTTCAAAACCTTGGCACTTTAAGTCAAATAATATTCATACGTATATCTTTAATATTTCAGAAATGACAACAGACAGCAGCAATTTTGTGGGTAAAGCATTTCCCCCATTTTTGTTTAAGCATCCCTTTGATATACAAGGGGAAATAGAACTCTGAATAAACAGGATAAATGTTTTAAGTAGGACACAGAGAAGGCTGGCTAATCTCAAAAAGTAAGCAGAATTTGATCTGGTTAATACATACCTGGGAGACTAAAAGGGGGGGGGGGAAACCAGGCTATAACTGAGAAGTTAAAACCCAACCTGGAAAAAGGCAATGGAAAAACATTCACACTGTTGCTAAGAAAGCAGATCCAGATATTCTTTGGACATCAAGTTCAACACAAAGTTATTATTAAGACCTTGAACTGAATACATTAGTCAGTTTGCTGATGATACATATTTCTTTAACCTTCCTCAATTTAAACAACTGCACAAATTAGTTTCTCTTGTTCATGATCTAAATCCTTGTCACATGGCTTAGCCTGGTTCACATGAATGAAAATGGTTATTTCTGTCATTTCTGATATCTATTTAAATGTCTGGCAATTGTCAACACTTCCTTTATTCCATTCCCTTGAACTAAAATAACCATATCTTTTTTATGTGACTTATCTTCCACAACTTTTGTCTTCTTGGAACTTGTTTCTAAACCCATTACTACTACTACTACTACTACTACTACTACTACTACTACTACTACTACTATTATTATTATTATTATTATTATTATTATTATTATTATTATTATTATTATTTGTATGTATATATGTATATATTATACAGTGGAACCCCGACATAAGAGCTGCTCTACTTACGAGCAACTCGAGATAAGAGCTGGGAGGGGAGAGATATTTTTGTTCTACTTACAAGCCCAAATTCGAGATACGAGCGCCAAGGAGCTGTCTCCTGAAGCCGAACGCTAACTTCCGCGTTCGGCTTCAGGAGACAGCTGCGAAGCGGCGCGCGTGTTTTAAAAGGTTGCAGCCGGCCTGGGGGGCTCGGGGGGTGCTTGCAGCCAGCCTGGGGGGCTTGCCAGCACCCCCCCGAGCCCCCCAGGCCGGCTGCAACCTTTTAAAACACGCGCGCGGCTTCGCAGCTGTCTCCTGAAGCTGAACGCGGAAGTTAGCTCTTTTTCTTTCTCTCTTTTACCTTCCCTTCCTCTATTTCTTCTTTTCTTTCTCCTTCCCACCTTCTTCCCTCCCTCCCTCCCTTCACTCATTCCTCTCTTACTCTCCCCTTTCATAAGTTTCCTTGCTTCCTTCCTCTGTTCCTGTCCCTTCCCTCTTTCTTTCCTTCCTTCCTTCCCACCCTCCGTCCATTCATTTATCCCATTCCTCTCTTGATCGCTTAAAGCCGGTCCCTGGTGCAAAAAGGGTTGGGGACCTCTGTCCTACAGGATTGGGTGGCAGAGAAGTTGAACATATGTAAATTTAAAAGTTTAAGAAAGTTTACAAGTTAAGTGAAAGAAACTTCATTATTCATTTATATGTACATGTACATTTCTTCATTAAAAACTTGTCTTTCTGCATAATTTAGACTAACTTTGTGAGTTTTTTGAGGGCTGGAACCAATTAAAATTATTTACATTAATTCCTATGGGGAAAAGTCGTTCGAGATAAGAGCTGCTCGACTTAAGAGCCCAGGTCCGGAACGAATTAAACTCGTATCTCGAGGTACCATTGTATATATATATATATATATAATTTTATTATACACGTATGCACATACACACACATATGTACATATGTGTACATGCGCATGCACACACACATATATGTACACTGCTCAAAAAAATAAAGGGAACACTTAAACAACAGAATATAACTCCAAGTAAATCAAACTTCTGTGAAATCAAACTGTCCAATTAGGAAGCAACACTGATTGACAATCAATTTCACATGCTGTTGTGCAAATGGAATAGTTGGGCAAATGAAATATTCAATGAGACTATTTCATTAATTAAGATCTAGGATGTTATTTGAGTGTTCCCTTTATTTATTTATTTTGAGCAGTATATATAAAACACATATTTTTGCTGATAATGAAAATGAAGGGAGATTAGTATCGATCTATTTTAAGCTATTTTGCTCTCATCAGCTAGCCATACCCTTATGGGAATTTGAACCTGGGCAGTCTGCGTGTAAGAAAAAAAGGAAGTAATATGCTCCCTCCCATATTTTTTTTTATTATTATTATTAATTATTATTATTATTATTATTATTATTATTATTATTATTTATTGGATTTGTATGCCGCCCCTCTCCGTAGACATACCAGGGTGATTTGACAGGAAAAAAGTATGTATATGTATATTTGATATGGAAAAAACTAAGCATGTAGCGGTTCCTTGTTGATTGTACATAAAGAACTATATCAAATATGACTTTAATGACTTTAATTAATATGCAAAAGTCTCACTCCCACGCTTCCCCAAGTGCATAACCTCTGGATGTGCTGTATTGCAGTTGCCATAATTTCCTGGCAGCATCACTGACTAGGCTGATTAGAATTCAGAGATTTGCCACCCAAAGCATTGGGCAGGAGGGCATCATTCTGATATGGTTGCTTTAGACGTTACCTTCTGTTCATCCACTACAGGCAAGCAAGAAGTCCACTGGCCTTCAACGATGTGAAAAGGGGCTCCTCCTGCAAGTAAGAGAGAGAGTAAAAAACAGTTAGTAAACACTCTTTAGAAGTTAAGCATTATGGTTTAGAATACAGTACACTGTTTGTGATATAATGTTAGAGTATATTATTATTAATAATAATAATAATAATAATAATAATAATAATAATAATAATAATAATCCCCTAAGCAGGGGATTGGACTAGAAGACCTCCAAGGTCCCTTCAAACTCTGTTGTTGTTGTTGTTGTTGTTGTTGTTATTATTATACACTACTACAAACAAATGGTTATCCAACATCTGCTTTAAAACTTCCAGTGTTGGGGCATTCACAACTTCTGGAGGCAAGCTGTTCCACTGATCAACCGTTCTGACCATCAGGTAATTTCTTCTTAGTTCTAAGTTACTTCTCTCCTTGTTTAGTTACCACCCATTGCTTCTTGTTCTACCCTCAGGTGCTTTGGAGAATAGGTTGACTCCACCTATTGTAATAATTATTTTCTAAAACAGTAGGAGAACAAGCATATGTCAAGAGATTTATCGTCAGCAAAATATTTAAGAAGTGGTTTTTCAAATATGTTTGCCAACAAAACTGTTGGATTTTAGTTTCCAACATTCCCAATCCAAGTAGCGGCTAATTACATGCAACAATTTTTAATTGTTCTGAGCTTACTAAAAATTGATTTCATCAAATGGAAATGATGGTTTTAAAAAAGGGAGGAACAAAACCTCTTCGATTCTGCTTTTGACTTGGCTTCATCACCAACTGTTTGGAATGCAGCTCTATCTCTCACTGACTTGTCCCTTGAAGGCATTATTAATTTTTGTGCCTCTTGGCTAAAATAAATTACAAAAACTGATTTGATGAAAACAATATTCCTGGTTCAAATCAGAGTTCCCTCTTTACGCCTCAATATATGCTGAAAGCAGGAGGAAAAGGCAGGTCTTTCACAGCTCTCTAAGTTGCTTGACTGCAAGAATGAAAAGACACTGAAAGAATTTTAAATCAATTGGCATGAAGAGCCCTTCACTCCTCCACTCGAAACAGAATATCCTACGAAAATAGACTAACAATCCTGGGCCTAGAACTACGGCGCCTAAAACACGATCTGAGTATTGCCCACAAGATCATATGCTGCAACGTCCTACCGGTCAATGACTACTTCAGCTTCAACCGCAACAACACAAGAGCACGCAACAGATTCAAACTTAATACGAACCACTCCAAACTTGACTGTAAAAAATATGATTTCAACAATCGAGTTAATCAAAGCGTGGAACTCATTACCGGACTCAATTGTGTCAACCCCTAACCCCCAACACTTCTCCCTTAGACTCTCCACGATTGACTTCTCCAGGTTCCTAAGAGGCCAGTAAGGGGCGTACATAAGTGCACTGGTGTGCCTTTCGTCCCCTGTCCAATTGTCTTTCCTTTCTTTCACCTATCATATATATATTCTCTTCCTTTCATATATCCTCTCCTCTAAGTTCACTTTTATCCTTTACCCCCACATGTCTATTCCTATGTATTTGTGTATTGGACAAATGAATTAAATAAAAAATAAAAAATAAAAATAAATAAACTGGAACTGAGTTTGCATCCTGTGACATCGTATTAACCTCTTCCCTCCTTCTCTCTTTTGCTTAAACCTGGAATCTGGGAAATGAGCAAGGAAACAAACCAGGCATAGAGAAAGGTTTTTTCTAGATGTAATAATTCACGGTGCTGGCGATTAACGTTAAAGGCCCGCATGGCCAGGGGTGGGCAGCAAGCAGGACGGGGTGGAACGCAATTCCGCCGGCGGAAATGAAGATACGTGTGCAGCTCCAGCTGATTGGCGGTTGTTACTTCCTGAATTACTGGTCTCGGCTCAGCTCTCCTTTTTTCTCTGCTGCTGCTGCTGCATCTGCACTCCTTCCTTTTTTCCTCTTTCCTCCTTCCGGGCCTTGGACAAGCTTCCCTCTCTACTGCCTGGCTCCCCTCCAGTCTCACGCGGCCACCTCCGGCCTGAGGGGCAAGCAGAAGGTGTGGGTGGAAGGGGGGCTGGCAGCATTTATGCTTCTGGCCATACCCATTCCCCTAGCTACCCAGCCTGAGGCAGGGGGGCGACCCAGGAATGAAAGTGCGGGAAACACGAAGCAAATTGTCACCCCAGCGAGCAACATCGGTAAGGTTGTAAGTCAAGGACTTAACAGTTCACTTGAATGATGATCGTTCAAGCCACTCCCACCCAGTCACATGACCATTAAGCCACACCCACAAAATAAGCCACACCCACAGTGCATGGCATAACATCAGGTTAATCGAGTGAAAACCTTTTCCTAAGAACATCTGCCTGCCCCACACATTCTCACAAGGAGGACCTGCTCCAGGTTCCTTCCTTTAAATCTTGTCATCTTTGGGGATTTAGGATGCCTGTCTTCTTTGTGGTTCTGCTGCTCTCTGGAATTATCTTTCCCCCACCCCCGTGTACAACAGGCCCAAATTCTTCTCACATCCAGGAAAGCGCGGTAGACTTAGCTTTGTTTATAATGGGCTGTGAAAATAACCTTGAAAAACAGAACGAAGAGGGAAAGACAGGCTCCTCTTGTTCCTCAAGATTATTCTGTCACGCCCTGGGGTCAGTTATGGGGGAGTGCCCCTTGTGCTTGTTCTACTGTGTTCTTTCGTCGCCATGTTAGATTCTGTATATTATATATGCACCGTATTTTTGGAGTATAAGACGCACCTTTTTCCTTCCTAAAAGAGACTGAAAATTTGGGTGCGTCTTATATTGCAAATGTAGCTTTTTCAAAACTTTCTTTTCCCCAGCCCTAACCAGCTAACAATCTTCCCAGCTCCCTACACCCACCAAAGATTTTTCCTGTCCTAAGGCTTGTAATGATTGCTACTCCCTCTGAAAATAGGCGTTGATTGCTTACCTGAACGCCTCTTCTCGTACGGTGAGCGGGTACAGCAGTCACATGGGTTGCTCACGTCCAATCCGGTGGAACTGAGCCTAGTGTTAAAAAAGCTTGCCGGATCCGCCCCTTCCCCAGAATTCGCGAATCCATAGACTAGGCTCAGCTGTGAAGCTCTGTAGTGTTCAACTCTCATTGTTAGAGGAAGAAAGATATAGAAAGGTAAAGAAGACACATACAAGGGCGGGAAGTGACTGCTGTACCCGCTCACCGTACGAGAAGAGGCGTTCAGGTAAGCAATCAACGCCTATTCTCCGTACTGAAGGAGCGGGTCCAGCAGTCACATGGGACATACCCAATAGATGGTCCCTAGGGTGGGATTAGATTGCTATCGTGTGAGATAACGGATTGGAGTACCCTTCTGCCGAAGGCAGCATCCGCTGAAGCGTAGGAATCAATCTTGTAGTGCCTGATGAAGGAATTTGGCGAGGCCCAAGTGGCTGCTTTGCAGACCTCCTCCAACGGGGCTTGAGTCGCCCAAGCGGCCGAGGTGGCTGCGCTCCTGGTGGAATGCGCTGTGATGTTCCTTGGAACTGAGAGGGAGGCCGACTCATAGGCCTTAGATATAGTCCCTCTGATCCAACGGCCTATTACTGTTGAAGACACTTTGGCCCCCATGACTCTGGGGTGATAGGCTATAAAAAGTGCTTCTGACCTCCGAAAGGGTCCTGTGCGTTGGATATAGATTCTCAGCGCTCTGATGAGATCCAGGGTGTGCCATCTAATTGCCAAGGGATGGTCTCGTTGGAGGCAGAAGGAAGGTAGGACAATATCCTGAGATCTGTGGAACATGGAACTGACCTTGGGTAAGAAGGTGGGGTCCAGTCGCAAGACTACCTTGTCCTGATGGAATTGACAAAGGTCCTGCCTGATTGAGAGGGCAGCCAGCTCCGAAATGCGTCGGGCAGAGGTAATAGCCACCAGGAATGCTACCTTAAAAGATAGGTACCTGAGGGACGCCGATTTTAGGGGTTCGTATGGTGCCTGCGTGAGGGAATGGAGAACCCGTGGCAAATCCCAGGATGGATACCTGTGGACCTTGGAAGGTCTGAGGTTGGCTATGCCCTTGAGGAATTCCTGAACTTCAGGGAAGGATCGGAGAGGCTGTCTGCGGGGACCCCCTAGGACAGATGAAATGGCTGCCAGGTGACGCCGGAGGGTGCTGGTAGAAAGTCCTTTATGGAAGCCTTGCATAAGGAAGGAAATAATTCTGTGTATGGGTATGCACAGAGGGGAGAGACCTTCCTGTAGACACCACTGGTGAAACTTGGACCACGTGTGGTCGTAGATTCTATTGGTCGAACCTCTTCTGGCCTTTAAAATGACCTCCACTGAATCGGGGTCATGACCACGCAGTTCTAAGTCTCTCCTGATAACAGCCAGGCGGTGAGGTGGAACCACTCCGGGTCTGGATGGAAAGAGGCCCCCTGCCGCAGCATATCCCCCGAAACGGGGAGTCGCCAAGGGTCCTGGACGGACAGCTGTTGGAGATCCGCGAACCAGGGCCGGCGGGGCCAATGAGGGGCGATTAAGATTATTCGGGCCCTCTCGGTGAGGACCTTGTGAATCACGTCCGGGAGAATTGGAATCGGAGGGAATGCGTAGAGAAGGCCTGGAGGCCATGGACTCCGGAGGGCATTGATTGCTTCCGCTCCCGGGGATGGAAATCTGGAAAAGAAGCGAGGGAGCTGGGCGTTCGCATTGGTCGCGAAGAGATCCAGGATTGGTAGGCCGAATCTGAGGCTGATTTGATGGAACAGGTCTTGATGGAGGTTCCACTCTCCTGGGTCTATCGTTGCTCGAGATAGCCAATCCGCCTGGACGTTGAGGCTCCCCGAGATGTGATCGGCTAGGAGCGACCGAAGATGTTTTTCCGCCCAAAGGCCTAACTTGAGGGCCTCCCTCATGAGAGCCTTGGATCTCGTGCCCCCTTGTCTGCAGATATGGCTTTTTGTGGCAATGTTGTCGGTGAGAATGAGAACGTGCCGGTTGGGAATGCGAGGAGAGAAATGCTTCAGAGCCAGGGAAACGGCTCTTAACTCTAGCCAATTGATTGGCCTGGAAGCTTCCTCCGGGGACCACGTGCCCTGGGCTATCATCCCCTGGGCGTGGGCGCCCCATCCCGATAGACTGGCATCTGTGGTGATGACAAATTGATCCGGGCACCTGAACGGGGATCCTTTGTCCATGGCCGGAGACTTCCACCACTTGAAGGATCTGCGAACACTTGGTGGGATGACAATGCGCCGATTTGAGTTGCTGTGCCCCGATCTCTGAAAGGGTAATAGGAGCCACTGGAGTTCCCTAGCATGAAGGCGAGCCCAGGGAATGATGCCTATGCATGACACCATCTTCCCCAAAAGGGAAGACAGAGTTACTATGGATACTGAAGAATTAGATAAAATGTTAGAAATTAACTCCCCTATACTAAGTTTTCTCTCGGGAGAGAGAAAAACCTGGGAGGATTCTGAATTGATAATGGAACCCAGGTGGGAAATGGATGTGGAAGGTTGGAGGTGACTTTTTTCAAAGTTGATGGAAAATCCATGGTCCTGAAGGACTGACATGGTGACAGAAAGGTCTGTTTTCACTTTCTCTAGGGAGTTCCCATGAATCAAAATATCATCAAGATAACATAAAATGTGGATGGGAGACGCCCGGATATAGGCCGCCGGGGACCCCAAGAGCTTTGTAAAGACCCGAGGGGCCGAGGAAAGGCCAAATGGCATCGCTCTATACTGGAAATGCCTGCCTTGAAAGGAAAAACGTAAAAATTTTCTGTGGCATTTGGCTATAGGAATGTGAAGGTAGGCCTCAGTGAGGTCTAAGGAGACCATGAAATCTCCCGAGTGAATGGCGGCCAAAATAGAAGATAGGGAGTGCATCTTAAACTTCCTATATTTGATGAATAGGTTTAGTTTCTTTAAATCCAAAATAGCTCTCCAACCTCCGGAGGACTTTGGAACCATAAATAGAATGGAGTAAAAACCTAGGCCCTTCTGACCGGAAGGAACCGGTTGAATGGCTCTGATGGACAATAGATGAGAAATGGCCTCCTCCATACGGTTACAATCTGAGGAGGACCTGGGAGAAGGGCAGGAAATAAAACGTTTAGGGGGAGGAGAAATAAATTCTAAAAGAAGGCCTGTTTGAACAGTGTCAATGACCCAGGGGTCCTTGGAAGTGAGACGCCAATTAGAGGCGAAATGAGCTAGGCGACCCCCTATGGGAATAGAGGAAAAATTACCATCTAGGTTTTTTTGAGGCCCTGTTAGAGGAAGCTCCCCTTTGGAAGCGAAAACCTCTACCCCTGGAGTTCCTAACTTGGGAACGAAAGCGGGGGGAATACTGACCTGGAGATCTCTGATAGGAAGCCACTTGATCTTGCTGGCGCCCCGGGCGACGAAAGGACTGCGTTTTGGTAGCCTTTTTTGTGGTTGGACCCAAAACTTTCTTCTTGTCCGTGGTTTCCGTGAGGAGTGGATCCAGAAGATCACCGAAAAGAAGGTCGCGCTTTAAGGGTCCCTGGGATAACTGCCACTTCTGGCGTACTCCCGCTTGCCAAGGGCGAATCCATAGGAGTCTCCTTGCCGTTGTAGAAGCTGCAATAGACTTAGCAGAAAATCTAGTAGATTGCAAGGTGGCATCAGCCACGTACTGGGCAGCTGCAAAGACCTTGTTGAAGTCTTGTTGTCCTCTCAAGTCATCGGGAGGAATATGCTGTTGAAGTTGGCGAAGCCACAGCAGCATGGCTCTGGAGAAAAAGGAGGCTGCTGCAGAACTTTTAATGGCCCAGGAATCTGCGGTGAATCCTCTTTTGAGCATTTGTTCAATACGCTTGTCCTCTGGGCGGAGGACTTCCTCCGCCTCTCCAGGCACAGCCGCTGCCGAATGAAGGATCTTGACAGGTTCATCCGGTTTGGGAAAGGATAGAAGCTCTTCATAGGAAGAGGAAAGTTTGTACAACTTTCTGTCTTTGGTGGAGGGATTAAGGCCAGAGGCTGGGAAATCCCACTGTTTGAGTAAGGCATCTTTAAACAATTTAGGCATAGGAATTACCTCGTTATCCTCCTGTTCCTCTGTGAAGTAAGGTAAATTCTCCTCCGGGGGATCAGTGGAAGTGGAGGCTTGTTTCTCCTGGGCCGCTAATCCCGTAGAAATCCTAGCTTTGAGGAGATTTGAATAATTGAGAAGGGAAAATGGTAATTGGAGAAGGAACCTTTATTTGGGATTCCTCATCATCTGATAGGCCTTGAAAAGGGTCCTCATCATCCTCCATATCCTCATATTCGTCCTGAGAGGAATCTGAGTCATCCTGAATAGGAGCTCTAACCGCTGGGGAAGAACCCAAGGGGCGGGAGGGACGAGAAGGAGGAGAAGGTAAGGGAAGCTCATTGATGGAAGAGAGTTTGGCATCAATGGCCTTAGACAACACAGCAAAAATAGATTGGAACTCAGGAGGTAAACTAGAAATATCAGCAGGAATGGCAGAAGAATCCCTAAAGGCCTGGGAGGATCCTGGCTGGGGGGAATCTTCAATAGTATCTGGTTCCTCTGGACCTATGCCCCATAGGTTAGGTTGGGGTCTGTCTAGGTTAGGCTCATCCAGAGATAACACAGGGACCCCAGAAGGAGGTAGACTAGAAGCCTCTGGGGGGTCTTGACTACTGAGTACTTGGGCCTGCACTTTTAAACGTTTTGCTGATTTGTCATGGATTCTTTGTAGGGCTAGGTCCCTTCTCTTCTCGGCCCTGGTGACCTTGGTCGAGGGGCGGGCCCCTGGAGAAGAGGAGGAAGAGGCCTGGGGGATACTAGTAATCTCATCGCCTGTAGGCCTGGCCTCTCTGGGACCTTTAGTTGTGCCTCTCTTGGGAAAAGTAGCCATAGTCTGACAATTAACAGAAGACAAGGCTGAGCCAATAACTGAATAAATAAGGAGAAGAATTTTAAGGACTTCCCAAGAGGAATGGATCCTGCTTCGAGGCCTCGAAGCTGCTGAGACGTGAGGACAATCTGGGCAAACCCAGAGTTCGTGTCCCCAAATCCAGCGGGGCCAGCCTCCCTAAACTTTTCAATTAAGTAAACCAAGGCACTCTGGTTGGAGGCTTAGCCGGTGGAGAATTTAGCCTGGGCGTCCCAAGGCCCGCTCCGGGATCCACGCGGTGGACTGAGGCCTACGCGGCTGGCAGGAAGCCAACACGAGAGGCCTAAATTTAAAAAGGGCGCGAAGGCCTTCGCGCCGAAAAATCGCTCCGAATATGTCTTAAAGGGGAAGCGATCGACTAAGTCCAGGAGACTAGAAAGCCGTCTCACTCCGCAGGAGGTATTTCTTAAGCCCTTTAATATATATATACAATAAAGAATCAATAAATCAATAATTTAATACTTTAATACTTGCACCAGAACCTCCAGGCCAAAGGATTAAAAGAATCCACAAGCGGCCGCGGGGATCGTACACGGCAAAACCGCCGGGGGAAAACGAAACCGCAACTTCTCCAAAGTAAAAAAGCCGAGCCGCAAACGGCTGGCGCTATTAGTGCAAGTAAATAATAATGGTAAAACAATTCTTACTACTTTTTGAAGGAAAAGATCGAAGGGAAGGTGTTAGAATGTTGAACGAGCTATCACAATACAACCGCAGGATATGCGAACTGAGCGAATTCTGGGGAAGGGGCGGATCCGGCAAGCTTTTTTAACACTAGGCTCAGTTCCACCGGATTGGACGTGAGCAACCCATGTGACTGCTGGACCCGCTCCTTCAGTACGGAGAAAGGCTTTTTCAGCCCTAACCAGGGGAAGAAATAATGTGCTGAAGCTGAACAGACGAAGGACGCTAGCCAGACGAATACCAGGTAGGTAGATATTCCACCCCTATTTTCCTTCCCAAAAACTAAGGTGGATCTTATACTCTAAAAAATATGGTAGTTCGTTTCTTGCTAGATGACTTTCAGTTTTGTTTTGTTCTTCTCTCTGACTTAGAAGGCCTTATAAATCATGAAATAAAATAAATTCCGAGGAAGTTTAGCTTGATACTATAATAGTTGCGAGGGAATGCTGAAACACAGGGGCAGGCAAGGCAAGGACTCTTGAGTTAATAGGGGATTCACGTTTGCTAGACCTGCCTAAGCCAAGAGTAAAAGTGACTGGAAGATCAACAGCTCTTCGGGTTTTCAATGCTTCTGAGTCCCCTGGAGCTGTTGCCCATCATCTGCTCAACAAGGATTACAGATCAGGCGTGGGCTGCTTCATGGACCGTCCGGTGCACACTCCCAGTTGGAAAAACAGAGATGCACACGGATCTTCACGTTCCAAACGGGTGCAGGTGCATGCGCGGGCACAAAATTTAGCTTCTGCACATGCTCAAGAAGCAAAATCTCGCATGAGGATGCTCACGCATGTGAGATTTCATTTTTGGTGTTTTTTTGCTTCCACCCATGCTTGGAAGTAAAGAAATCACAGAAAATTGGCAAAATCTCACACGCGAGAGCATCCTCGTGCAAGGCTTTGCTCTCTGTGTATGCGCAGAAGCCAAATCTTATGCCGGCATGCACATGCGCGCACACACCAGACGCTCCCACACCCATAGCTGGAAGTGCACTGGTAGCGCTGGTGACAGGCAGCCCTTCACTGATACAGATGGTATAAGACTGGCTCACAGAGAAGGTAAGGTAAGGCTCAAACTTAACGCTGACAAAATGGAATGGCTGTGGGTTATGCCTCCTAAGGACAATCCCATCTGTCCGTCCATTACCCTGGAGGTGGGGAATTATTAACCCCCTCAGAGAGGGTCCGCAACTTGGGCGTCCTCCTCAACCCACTTGGGCATCCTCCTCGACCCACACCCAACCCTCCTCGACTCACTTTAGAACATCATCTTTCGGCTGTGGTGAGGGGGGCGTTTGCCCAGGTTCGCCTGGTGCACCAGTTACGGTCCTACCTGGACAGGGAGTCTTTGCTCACAGTCATGCCCTTATCACCTTGAGGTTTGACTACTGCAATGCTCTTTACATGGGGTTACCTTTGAAGAGTGTTCATAAACTTCAAATCATGCAGAATGCAGCCCTGCAAGTGGTCATGGGTCTTCCTAGGTACACCCATGTTTCTCCAACACTCCGCGGACTGCATTGGTTGCCAATTGGTTTCTGGACATAATTCAAATTGTTGGTGATGACCTACAAAGTCCTACATGGCATCGGACCAGATTACTTATGGGACCGCCTTCTGCCACATGAATCCCAGCGGTCAGTTAGGTCCCACAGAGTTGGCCTTCTCCAGGTCCCGTCGACTAGACAATGTTGTCTGGCCTAGGGGAAGAGCCTTCTTTGTGGCGGCTCCGGCCCTCAGGAATCAGCTCCCTCCAGAGATTCGCCCTGCCCCCACCCTCCTCGCCTTCCACAAGTCTCAAGACTCACTTACGTTGCCAGGCATAGTGCGATTAGATCAAGACCCCCTGTCTATTAAATGTGATGTATGGCTGTGATTGAATTGGTTGACTGATTTTAATATATTAGGATTTTAGCTTGTAGTTTCTAATTAATTAGATTTGTTGTACGCATTGTTTTATATTGTGTCTTGTGAACCACCACCACCCCAAGTCTTCAGAGAAGGGCAGCATACAAATCTAATCAATAATAATAATAATCATCATCATCATCGTCATCATCATATAGGGGTTATTATTCTAATAGTCTAATAGTCTACGGAGAGGGGCGGCATACAAATCTAATAAATAAATAAATAAATAAATAAATAAATAATAAATAATAATAATAATAATAATAATAATAATAATAATAATGCCAGAGTCGTTGCAGCTCGATTTTTAGAAATTAATGAAATACGAAGATCTAAAAATCGAGCTGCAACGACTCTGGCATAAGCCAGTGAAAGTGGTCCCAGTGGTACTTGGCACGCTGGGCGCAGTGCCAAAGGATCTCAGCGGACATTTGAAAACCATCGGAATTGACAAAATCTCCATCTGTCAATTGCAAATGGCCGCTTTACTGGGATCACGCAGTCCTAGGTGCTTGGGAAGCACCCAACTAGTGATGAAATACGAAATCCAGCATATAGTGATCTCATTTGCTGTGTTATATTGACATTATTATTATTATTATTATTATTATTATTATTATTATTATTATTATTATTATTATTATTATAATGTTCCCAGCTCAGCCTTTCCATGGCTAATATTTGTAATAAAGTTGAAATCAATTACTGTAGCTCCTCTAAGAATGCAAGCTTGCCTGCCTATCCTGCTTCAGATACTGTATTGGCATTTATATCGACTTTTGATGTTTGCTGTTTCTAAATAAGCTCAGCCCCCCAACCTCTTCTGTGTCTGGAGCAGCAATGTGATTGGCCCAGCAGGGTGCCTGGAAATTCACTGAACAATCTTACTCCATGATAGATGTTTTGGGGTGGATGGGGTGGGGGGAGAGAAAGTGAGAGAGAAACAAGGGCGAGGCCATTCTTGAAAAGCAGAAACACCCTTGGACAAGTGCAAGTGGAATTCAAGAGGCAAGAGTCTCCAAATCTTGCTCAATATTTCACATACCTAGGAGGCAAAATGAATTCAAAAAGTTTCAGCCGGGTCGATTTCATAGGGTTGGTGAGAACGTCAAATATAAAATACTTTATACTGTTTTTAAAAAGTCATAGGAATTATGAAGACTCCCCAAAGACTTTAGCACTTCTTAATTCAGATTTTTCAATTCTACTAGGGAAAAAAATATCACCTCCTCTTAGTATGTACAATTTTGTTTACATTTTTTTGGTAGTAAATCATAGAATAATCTGAAGGGATAAGGCTTGTCTTTTAGGTTATATGGGTGTCTGTGTGTCATCTTGCTTAGCCTGTGGGCTAGTTTTATTTACACAACATACATTTTACCACTTAAAACAGGAGTTTCCAACTTGGCAACTTTAAGACTTGTGGACTCCAACTCCCAGAATTCTTCAGCCAACTATACTATGCTGGCTAAGGAATTCTGGGAGTTGAAGTCCACAAGTCTTAAAGTTGCCAAGTTAGGAGATCCTTGCCTTAAAACATTCACACACCATCTCAAAAAGCAATTAGATCAGAACATATTGGCCCAGCCAGTTTGGGGGCTCCGAGGGAAGCACACAAGCCCAAGAACTATTTACTTGAACATCTGTCTAACCTCTACCCTGCAAGCTATAATATTTTAAAAGTTTTTAAAGGAGAAAGTCACAAACAAACCACTTTTGGACACATACCAAGCAGACAAACTTTTTATTAGCTTGCAGACCAGCACAGCAAAATGATCTAATACAGTTTTGGAGGATTTCAAGTTTTTGAAGCTACCTTTTTTAAATATTTAAAACACCACATTTATTGGAACTTAGGCATTATCTAATGCAGGTCTAGACTGATCTTAAATAAAAAATACTTTAGCTGACCACAAAAGAGTTCCTTATTATTTATAAATAGGAGATTCTGCTTTCAGACAGCCCAATCACATGCTCATGTAATCAGAAATTACAAATTTCTACAGTCCCAAATTCATGACAGACTCCAAGTAACTGCTTCGTTTGCCAAAATAGGAAATACTTTTAGCTGAAGTACGTGCTCATACATATTTTCACCCATTTCTAACAAATGTTCAACCTTAAGTGCTCAGAAAAGGAATCCTCAATCTGAGTATTGCATTGGCAGTTCTGTGTTAGCAAAAACTTCAGAAGAGAAGGATTTAGGGGTAGTGATTTCTGACAGTCTCAAAATGGGTGAGCAGTGTGGTCGGGCAGTAGGAAAAGCAAGTAGGATGCTTGGCTGCATAGCTAGAGGTATAACAAGCAGGAAGAGGGAGATTATGATCCCGCTGTATAGAGTGCTCGTGAGACCACATTTGGAGTACTGTGTTCAGTTCTGGAAACCTCACCTACAAAAAGATATTGACAAAATTGAACGGTTCCAAAGGCGGGCTACAAGAATGGTGGAAGGTCTTAAGCATAAAACGTATCAGGAAAGACTTAATGAACTCAATCTGTATAGTCTGGAGGACAGAAGGAAAAGGGGGGACATGATCAAAACATTTAAATATGTTAAAGGGTTAAATAAGATTCAGGAGGGAAGTGTTTTTAATAGGAAAGTGAACACAAGAACAAGGGGACACAATCTGAAGTTAGTTGGGGGAAAGATCAAAAGCAACGTGAGGAAATATTATTTCACTGAAAGAGTAGTAGATCCTTGGAACAAACTTCCAGCAGACGTGGTTGGTAAATCCACAGTAACTGAATTTAAACATGCCTGGGATAAACATATATCCATCCTAAGATAAAACACAGGAAATAGTATAAGGGCAGACTAGATGGACCATGAGGTCTTTTTCTGCCGTCAGTCTTCTATGTTTCTATTTTTCTATGTTTCTATGTTAAGTCCAGTTTTGAAAGTCCACTTTAGAAGAATTTCTCCCCCTCACATTTTAATTAAACTTAAAATGTGACTGCATGCTGTCCAACTTCCCTAACTCTTGCACCAACATACAAAATTTCGTATTTGTAAATTCAGCCTTTCTCAATCTGCTGATGGGGGAATACATTTTACAACATCTGAGTTGTATTAATATTTTACTGTTCCAGTTTTAATGTATTAATAATATATACTTCCACAATACTATTTTTCTCCTTAATATCTCACAATAATTCTCCTTTTAGTCAAGATGAAGAAGACAAAATGCAGAAGACAATATATAAAGTTGGCATGGTATCTGTAGCGAGAACCTTTTGATAACTTCCAAGTACAGCAGATTCCAAAATTCCAAATTATTTCCTGGCATTCATTTCCTGTGTTTATTTCCATTCAATGTTTAATTAAATCAGACTGCCCCTCCGCAAAAGACTGTAAAAGAAGGCAGAAAATGTAAAGCTTCAATACCTTAAAATCGGAAATAAAACAATACAACTGATATTTTTAAGGTGGAGACAGCTAGCCAGTTAAGAATTAGTTCCCCAACCCACACAATATAATGTTGAACTATAAATCTACTCTCAAGTTGGCATGTATCTGAAATACAAAGAATTGATGGTATCTTATGTTTCTGAGAAGAAATACAATATAAATACATCAATAACCATTATACAATGGTACCTCTACCTATGAACGCCTCTACTTACGAACTTTTCTAGATAAGAAACGGGTGTTCAAGATTTTTTTGCCTCTTCTCAAGAACCATTTTCCACTTACAAAGCCGAGCCTCCGAAACTGTAACCGGAAAAGGCAGGGAGAAGCCTCAGTGGGGCCTCTCTAGAAATCTCCTGGAAGGAAACAGGGCCGGAAAAGGTGGGAAGAAGCCTCTGTGGGGCCTCTCTAGTAATCTCCTAGGAGGAAACAGGGCAAGAAAAAGTGGGGAGAAGCCTCCGTGGGGCCTCTCTAGGAATCTCAGGGACCGCCTTCTGCTGCACGAATCCCAGCAACCAGTTAGGTCCCACAGAGTGGGCCTTCTCCAAACAATGTCGTTTGACGGGACCCAGGGGAAGAGCCTTCTCTGTGGCGGCCCCGGCTCTTTGGAACCAACTCCTCCCAGAGATTAGAATTGCCCCCACCCTCCTTGCCTTTCGTAAGCTTCTTAAAACCCACCTCTGCCGTCAGGCATGGGGGAACTAAGATATTATTTCCCCCTAGGCCTTTACAATTTACGCATGGTATGTCTGTATGCATGTTTGGTATTTATAATAAGGGTTTTTTTTAGTTATTTTAGTATTGGATTGGATTGTTACATGTTGTTTTTATCATTGTTGTTAGCCGCCCCGAGTCTACGGAGAGGGGCGGCATACAAATCCAATAAATAAAATAAATAAATAAATAAATCTCCTGGGAGGAAACAGGGCCGGAAAAAGCGGGGAGAAGCCTCTGTGGGGCCTCTCTAGGAATCTCCTGGGAGGAAACAGGGCCTCCACCCTCCCTGTGGTTTCCCCAATCGCACACATTATTTGCTTTTACATTGATTCCTATCGGAAAATTTGCTTCTTCTTACAAACTCTTCTATTTAAGGACCTGGTCACGGAATGAATTAAGTTCATAAGTAGAGGTACCACTGTACAAAGCATTGATGGCATCTTATGTTTCTGAGAAGAAATACGATACAAATACATCAATAACCATTATAGAAGTAACAAATAAATAATAAAATAATCCAAACATTTTAACTAAGCAACTTTCCTGTGGACTTTGTCTCTGAGCAAGCCTTAGGAAAGTGAGTTCCACAGAAAAGGTGTGACTTTGAACAGGTCACTCATGCCCTGATTACTTCGTATTTTGGCTCCATGATGCATTCAATTGCAACTCTTCCTTGAAGGTTATATATATAAACCCAAAATAACTCAGAATGGAAGCGGTCAGCTAGCGCTTTCCCGGACTCTCTTTTCAACTAAATATTCCAAATCATTTCATACAGCTATTTATATATACTGTCTGGCCAACGGTCAAGGCAGTTTATCATAGACATAATGTACACGCATTAAGACAGTCCTCAAATAGACAGTCAAGACCAAATAAAGTGAGTCTTATCCGAAAACAAATCCTACCCACTATCCACCCAATGCCTGACAGAACAGGATAGTCTTCACCACCATCAAAGTTGGGGGTTTTACAAGCCTTAGGCATGATGCTATTGACCCATTCACTTCATGTGGAGTGTGCTTCAACAACCCCTCTTTGGAAGATTGGAAAAGATCCAACCTAATGAGGACAGATAGACTTGTAAGAACCCATGAGCTGAGCTGAGCAATGTGGCACTTTATAGCTTCAACCGCAACAACACAAGAGCTCGCAACAGATTCAAACTTAATATTAACCGCTCCAAACTTGACTGTAAAAAATATGACTTTAACAATCGAGTTGTCGAAGCGTGGAACTCATTACCGGACTCAGTAGTGTCAACCTCCTAACCCCCAACATTTTTCCCTTAGACTATCCATGATTGACTTCTCCGGGTTCCTTAGAGGTCAGTAAGGGGCGTACATAAGCGCACCAGTGTGCCTTTCGTCCCTTGTCCAATTGTCTCTCCTTTATCTCATATATCTTTTCTTCCTTTCATATATCTTCTCCTCTATTTTTATATCTTTTCTTCTATCCTTTTCTTTATATATATTACTACACGTTTATTCTCTTCAATAAATAAATAAATAAATAAATAAATACGTAGGTAGGTAGGTAGGTGGGTGGGTATGGATGGATGGATGGATGGATGGATGGATGGATGGATGGATGGATGGATGGATGGATAGATAGATAGATAGATAGATAGATAGATAGATAGATAGATAGATAGATAGATAGATAGATAGATAGATAGGTCAACCGCAGCACTTTTGATCATGCTCAGAAACTAACTGGCAATTAATACAGCAAATGGAGCGCCGATACTTCAGGTAGTCCCCAATAAACAATGACAATCGACACCAGCAACTTCACTGCTGAGCGACATGATTGGTAAATAAGACATCAGATGACAGAGTTGCAACCTCGCTTCTCTTGTGGCCATTAACAAACTCATCATGTGACTGCAGACTTACAAGTCCATTTCCTATACGGTCATTAAGCAAAACATCACATGGCCCTGACTTGCAATGTTACTACTGCCTTCTCCATTGGGTCTGCTTGTTAAAAGCCTGCTGTGAAGCTTGCAAATGGGGTTTATGTGATCACAGAGGACAGGTGGCAAAACTACTTTTTCTGTATCACTATCTTAAGTTCAATCGGCTGCTAAACAAGGTAGTCTTTAGCAAGGATTACCTGTATGGCAATGACGATATTATAATAATCAGGGCTTTCCAATGCAGAAAGACATACAACTAGGACGCTGGCTGAAACTGAGTAAAAGCTTCCCTAGCCAGGGCTTTCATCTGCAGTTTCAACAGAAGGCAGGAGGAAAATAAAGCTATAGATCTGCTCATTCATTTAAGAGAAAAGTGACCACAATCAAGCCAAAGTCAGTATTAACTACCTAAATTACCAAGAAGTAACATCTCTGTCTTGACAGATGTTAATCATAATTAATCTACAATTATGGATTTCTATAATTATTATTTGCAGGGTTGTTTTTTATGTATTCACTAGAAAAGATAATAAAAATAAAACTACAAACATAATCTCCAACACAGAATTTGTCTTTTATATAGCAGCCCTGGGCTTATTATTAATATGGATTTTTACCACATTATCCCAGAGCAAAAATTAAATTAACCAGCTTCTAATTTCCTGGAGTCCCACCACCAGGCCCCTTGAAATGTTGGTGTTACACTAGCTATTTTCATTTCATTTTTTAAAAATAATAGTTTTATTAAAAATGACTATTGTTGTTGTTGTTGTTTATTGTATTTATATCCCATCCCTCTCCAAGGACTCAGGGAGGCTTACAACACATGAAAAACATATGTCAGATAAAAACTAATACAGATCAAAAGGAAGAAGAAAAATGGACGATGCGTGAGAAAAAATTAGAAAAAGACCAAAAAAATAGCAAAGAAAAATATATTAAAAATTACTTTTCCCCTCATCACAGATATAAACCAATTTTAATAAATTGTCACATTTTCTTAAGATACAACGAATGATCATTTTTCCCCAATATCCATTTGTTTATAAAGCAATCCGTAAAACCCTAAAAACTTCATCATTTCTGCCCTGATCAGCAGAAGTTCAATAAGGATTATCAGACAAAAATGTTTTTCTAAGTACAGTGGTACCTCTACATACAAACTTAATTCGTTCCGTTACCAGGCTCTTAAGAAAAAAAAGTTTGTAAGAAGAAGCAATTTTTCCCATAGGAATCAATGTAAAAGCAAATAATGCGTGCGATTGGGGAAACCACAGGGAGGGTGGAGGCCCTGTTTCCTCCTAGGAGATTCCTAGAGAGACCCCATGGAGGCTTCTCCCTGCCATTTCCGGCCATATTTCCTCCCAGGAGATTCCTAGAGAGGCCCCACAGAGGTTTCTCCCTGTCTTTTCCGGCCCTGTTTCCTCCCAGGAGATTCCTAGAGAGGCCCCACGGAGGCTTCTCCCTGCCTTTTCCAGTTACAGTTTCGGAGGCTCAGGTTTATAAGTGGAAAATGGTTCTTGAGAAGAGGCAAAAAAATATTGAACACCCGGTTCTTATCTAGAAAAGTTTGTACATAGTGGTGTTTGTAGGTAGAGGTACCGCTATACATCATTTGAAGGCTATTTTGGATTGTTGTCTTGCTAAAGTAACCAACCTATTTTCAGTTTCAATTTCTTTCCTAATATTAGCCTTGACAACCAAGAAAACTCTGGCGGAACTGCTCCAATAGCTGGTCAGTTCTGAACATTACAAACCAATGGGTCACTGCCAACAGCTAGTTGAAAAGTTTAGAAGACACTGGAGCAGTTGTCCACAGGTGCAGCAGAGGGTAGCAGTGTTTATATAATAGTTAAATGCATGCTAGAGGTGTGAAAAATAAATCTTTTCTCTGACATCATCAATGCAGTTTTGATCTCATATGCAAAAAGGAAATCTTGATAAGTCTGAAACATTTTGGAGCGTATGACCTATAAAACAAAAAGTGAACTGTTTAACCACAACTGCACAAGATGCACTTGGGGAAAACAGGATGAAGCATTTGAAGAAAAGGCTTGCCAACTATTAAGCAAGGGGGTGGTTCTATTATGCTTTAAGGTTGTGTGGCAGCCAGTGGCACAGGAAATATTATGTGGGTGGAAAAAAGAGAGAGTTCAACTAAATATCAAGATATCCTAGAAGCTAATGTCCCAATCACTAAAGAAATGGAAGTTGAAGCTATTTAATCAACAGAGGGAGGAAGGAAGGAAGGAAGGGAGGGAGGGAGGGAGGGAGGGAGGGAGGAAGGAAGGAAGGAAGGAAGGAAGGAAGGAAGGAAGGAAGGAAGGAAGGAAGGAAGGAAGGAAGGAAGGAAGGAAAGATCTACTAAATGACCATTACATGTGTGTTAAAAAGGGGCACCTAGTCATACCTTTTCATTTTGAAGCCAGTGACAATAGTTGTGGATACTTCATCAAAGTTCTCAACGATGCAGTGCACACAAACAGCTATAAAAATATTTTCTAAATTAAAATAGTTTTGCAAGGAAGAGTAAGGAAAAGATTCCAAAAACCTCTGCCAAAGGAGGTGTTCAAGGATGTCCATTTCTTTGTATCTGCTGTATTTTTCCCCTTATCTTGACTCTTAAATAATTGTGTTTTGTACACAGCAATCTTATTCTAGCATGTGTTCATCCTTAGTTTTGTTTTAGTTTTATCGCTGTAATCATCTTTTCTTTTTATTCTTTTTCAAAATAATAGGTTACGGTATTTTTGTATTTTGGCTTTTTATATTTGCTTTGATCATATATATTACCTGAATCTACTGCCAACATTCGACAGCCTACAAATGTTGTAAAAATAATAAAATAATAAATGAAATAATATGAAATATGAAATAATATGAAATATAAAGTATAATATAATTTAGTATAGTATAGTATAGTATAGTATAATAAATATAGTATAGTATAATATAATAAATATAATATATAATATAATATAATATAATAATATATAATATATTATAAGATAATATAAGATAATATAAGATAATATAATATAAGATAATATAACATAACATAACATAACATAACATAATATAATAATACAATACAAGTAATGTAATGTAATATTAGTTCGTAGATCTATGGGGGTAGTAGTGAGTTACTACCGGTATGGTAGGGACAGAGCTCCATTAATAGCTGCCAGATTGCGCAATTTGTGAATGGCAGCTACAATGCCAGTCCTAAGGGCGCCGCCATCTTTTTTCTATATTTTTACTTCATGCACATGCGTATAAGCAAAATCTCATGTGGGGACACGCACACACATGAGATTTTGGCAATGTTTTGCTTCTGTGCGTGCGTGGAAGCAAAAAAATTGCTGAAATCTTCACGAGTGGCTATCCCCTCACGCGATTTCAGCATGTTTTTGCTTCCTGCGCATGCACAGAAGTAAAAACACGCTGGGACACAGATGCATAACTCATGCGTGCATGCAAGAGAACCGAAGCTGTGCACGCAGGGCACTGATATTATTATTATTATCATTATTATTATCATTATCATTATCATTATCATTATCATTATCATTATCATTATCATTATCATTATCATTATTATTTATTGGATTTGTATGCCACCCCTCTCCGTGGACTCGGGGCGGCTAACAACAGTGACAAAAAACAGAATGTAAAAATCCAATACTACAACAGCTAAAAACCCTTATTATAAAACCAATCATACATATAAACATACCATGCATAAATTGTAGAAGCCTAGGGGGAAAGATTATCTTAATTCCCCCATGCCTAACGGCAGAGGTGGGTTTTGAGGAGCTTACGAAAGGCAAGGAGGGTGAGGGCTATTCTAATCTCTGGGAGAGGTTGGTTCCAGAGGGTCGGGGCCGCCACAGAGAAGGCTCTTCCCCTGGGCCCCGCCAACCGACATTGTTTAGTTGACGGGACCCGGAGAAGGCCCACTCTGTGGGACCTAACTGGTCGCTGGGATTCGTGCGGCAGAAGGCGGTCCCGGAGATAATCTGGTCCGGTGCCATGATAGCAACGGTAATGGCAATCTACCCTTGCCTGGGGTGGGCGGGTGCCACAATGTCATCACAGGGGTTACACAAAAGCTTGAATGAATGTTATGATTGAAATCTTGAGTTAAGTCTTGGGGGTCCCTGGCCATGGGCATAAAAAGTATTTTAAAAGGATCCACTTTGGGGGGGGGGAAGATTGAGAACCATTGCTTTGGGGGGAGGGAGATAAAAATCTTTCTTATTCCAGAAAACAAACTGTGTACATTTCAGAATAAAAGAAGGAAAAATATCCATTTTAAAATTCTAAACCAGCTCAACACTGACTAGGGTGCTGGCATTTACCACCCTGAGATTGCTTTGATATTTTCTTAAGATGTGGTATTACTTCGATGGTAAAGTTGAAATATTTGAGTGAGATGCCTTGGGGTTTTTTGGTGAATGGTCAACACTGTTCTCAGCCAGGCCTTTCCTGCAGGCTGGATGTTTTGCCTGTATCAGATAGTGAAGAGTTAACCTTCCCCGTGCCTTAGCCATATGATTGGCACATGATAGATTCCATCCTGTCAGATGAAGCTTGATACGTTCTGAGTGGGGTGTTCTGCTTCTGGAGTTTATGTATATTGTTGAATTCTTTTTGGAGTGAAGGACAGGGCTGAATAGACCAGTGATTTTCAACCTTTTTTGAGCCGCGGCACATTTTTTTACATTTAAAAATCCTGGGGCACACCACCAACCCAAATGACACCCTAAGACACTCTCCTCTCTTTTTCCATCTGTCTCCTCCCCACCCTTGTGTGTGTATACACACTCTTGAACCATTTCCAAAAACAGGTGAGGGCTGGGGGGGGGGGTTCTCTTATTCTTTGGGTGCTTTTTATCATATGCTTTAAATCAAGAGTCACTTCTCTTTCTTTCCTCTCATTCTCTGTCTCAATCATTTTCTCATTTCTCTTTTTTCCTCCCCTTTTTGCTCATTTCTCTCTCCCTTCTCCTTTTCTCTCTCTCTCTCTCTTGCTTTATCTCTCTCTCACTCTTGCTTTTTCTGTTTCTCTCCTTTCTTTCTTTCATTCTTTCTTTCTCTCTCTCTCTTGCTTTCTCTCTCACACTCTCTTTCTCTCTCTCTCTCTCTTGCTTTCTTTCTCTCTCTCTCTCTCTCTCTCTCTCTCTCTCTCTCTCTCTCTCAGCAAAAAGTTGTGAGACCGTAACCTGAGCCTCCTTCTTCACGGCACACCTGACCATGTTTCGCGGCACACTGGTTGAAAAACACTGGAATAGACGAAGGGCTGAAGCTGATTGCTTAGGCAGGATTGAATAGTAATGGCGCCCTGACAAAAACTTGCTAAGATTCTCCATAGCCAAGGAAATACCAAGAACAGCCCCTTAATCCATCTTCGTAAAGAATTATTTGTGTAGTAGATAGGAAAAAAAGATGATTTTATTACTCAAAAATCATCACAATTTCATTTCTCTCTTGCAATACATCCCCTATTGTCACTGTGCCAAATAATACAGGTAGTCCTTGACTACCATCCATTCATTTAGTGACCATTCAAAGTTACAACAGCATTGAAAAAAGACACTAATATGACCACTTTTTACACTTTAATCTTGCTGTAATGCTTTGGTCAATATGACCCGAAATGAAATTTGAGACCTGTAGATTATTTGTCATGCGGATCTCAAACTTGTGATTCATTGACTTATAATAATAATAATAATAATAATAATAATAATTTATTGGATTTGTATGCCGCCCCTCTCCACAGACTTGGGGCGGCTAACAACAATAATAAACACAACATGTACAATCCAATAATAAAAAACAACTAAAAACCCCTATTATAAAACCAAACATACACACAAACCTCCCATGCATAACTTGTAATGGCCTAGGGGGAAGAGCTATCTCAACTCCCCCATGCCTGGCGGTATAAATGAGTCTTGAGTAGTTTACGAAAGACAGGGAGGGTGGGGGCAGTTCTAATCTCCGGGGGGAGTTGGTTACAGAGGGCCGGGGCCGCCACAGAGAAGGCTGTGGGGCTTTTCCTCATTTGAGGGGTTTTTACTTTGAGTGTGGGGTTTTTTTCATTTTTTTTCCTTTTTGCTACGCACTGATTATTACATTTTGTTGCACCTGAAACAGTACAAGTGTATAGTAAATGAGAACACAACCGCAAGGTTAAAACCATTGCAGCATCTCCTGGCCATGTGATCAAAATTCGGACACTTGGCAAATGGCATGTACTTTTGATGGTTGAAGGGTTCCGGGGTCATGGAATCACCTTTTGCGAACACATGACAAGGAAAGTCCAGTGGGAAGCCAGATTTACTTAACAACCCTGTTACTAACTTAACGACTGCAGTGATTCACTTAAGAACTGTGGCAAGAAAGGTCGTAAAATGGGATCAGGTTCGCTTTAAAATGTTTCACTTAACAACAGAAATGTTGGGCTCAACTGGTTATAAGTCGAGGACTGTCTGTATCCCTGCATTGCAAAGTTTTGTAACTTGCTGTGCATGCGATAAGAAATGTTTTAATACCATAGTCAAATTAGTATGTACAGTGACCCCTCATTTATCACGGGTGTTACGTTCCAGGACCACCCGCAATAAACGAAAATCCACGAAGTATTTGCTTCCCTTCGTCCCGTCCAGAGCAAAAAAGCCGCCGAGACAGAGGACGGTGACCCTTCCGCTTCCCCCTCGGCCTTGCCACAACCTCCCGACCCCCGGGCAGTCTAGAATCCCAGCCGGCAAGGCCTCCCCCTGACCCCCACCCAACCACTCACCCGCAGTGGAACCCCACCGCTGGCTCCATCAGACACCGTGAGCCCTTGACCGCACATGTATGAAATATAATATATAAAAACCCGTGATGCATTGAATCCGCGAAAGGTGAACCGCGAAGTGGCGAGGGAACACTGTATTGCTAAAAATCCAAAGCAATTTCCAAGAGGGTTTATATATGGTATACATGGTATATTTTTGTGTATGTTTGCTTTTAATAATGGGGTTTTTAGTGTTTTTAAAATTATTATATTTGTTTTTACATTGTCTTTGTTATTGTTGTGAGCCGCCCCGAGTCTACGGAGAGGGGCAGCATACAAATCTAATGAATAATAATAATAATAATAATAATAATAATAATAATAATAATAATAATAATAATAAAAAAATCAAACTGAAGTTCAATTGAAATGTATGTCCCATTTCCCAAATTAGAAAGGCCTGGCTGCAGATTAGTATTTTCCTAATCAGGTGCCTGTCAAGTTTGTTGGGCTACACCGTAATACAGTCGAGAAGATAATGGGAGTTTAGACTTATGGCAGATTATGGGGAACTTGTATCATAGCAGACATTAGACTAGGGCAGTGATGGCGAACCTTTTTTGGCTCAGGTGCCAAAAGGGTGTGCACTTATGTGATAGTGTGTGCGGGTATGTTCATACCCATAATGCAATGCCCTCTCCCGCAGATATACACACAACCCCCACACTGCCCCTTGCATGCACACAATCCCCCACACGGTCCCCTTGCGCTTGCACATAGACCTCACCGAAGCCTCCGGACTTCCGGTAGGCCCATTGGGCTGTTTTTCACCATACCCGGGGATTAGGAGGCTTTCCTGAAGCCTGACAAGCAGAATCCAAGACCAAGCTATAAGGAATAAATTGGAATCACTCTATAATATGCAAATAGATATATTGCTCTTGGGTTAAAATGGTCTATATAAGAAACACCCCCAATTTGGTGGTGGGGTATGTGTGTTTGTCGGGTGGTGGGCACTTTTCACTATACACTGTTTTATGTTGTGTGTATTTAAAAAATTATTAAAAATCAATTGAAAAATTGAAAAATTATGGCTTCGGGTGCCACCTGTGGCACCCATGCCATCGGTTCGCCATCACTGGATTAGGGAAAGTTAAGATAAACTATGGTGTTGTCCCGCTCTTCACCTGGCTGCTGTGTTTTAGGCCAAAATCTCTTGAAAAGGAAATTTGATTTTAAAAATTGCTACAATTATGTAAGCAAGCAAGAGATCCCACACAGTCATAGAAACTTAGAAACATAGAAGACTGACGGCAGAAAAAGACCTCATGGTCCATCTAATCTGCCCTTATACTATTTCCTGTATTTTTATCTTAAGATGGATATATGTTTATCCCAGGCATGTTTAAATTCAGTTATTGTGGATTTACCAACCACGTCTGCTGGAAGTTTGTTCCAAAGATCTACTACTCTTTCAGTAAAATAATATTTTCTCATGTTGCTTTTGATCTTTCCCCCAACTAACTTCAGATTGCGTCCCCTTGTTCTTGTGTTCACTTTCCTATTAAAAACACGTCCCTCCTGAACCTTATTTAACCCTTTGACATATTTAAATGTTTCGATCATGTCCCCCCTTTTCCTTCTGTCCTCCAGACTATACAAATTGAATTCATTAAGTCTTTCCTGATACGTTTTATGCTTAAGACCTTCCACCATTCTTGTAGCCCGTCTTTGGACCCGTTCAATTTTGTCAATATCTCTTTGTATTCCAAATGTGGTCTCACCAGTGCTCTATATAGCGGGATCACAATCTCCCTCTTCCTGCTTGTTATACCTCTAGCTATGCAGCCAGGCATCCTACTTGCTTTTCCTACCGCCCAACCACACTGCTTATCTATTTTGAGACTGTCAGAAATCACTACTCCTAACACAGAACTGCCAATACAATACTCAGATTGAGGATTCCTTTTCCCCAAGTGCATTATTTTACATTTGGAAATATTAAACTGCAGTTTCCATTGCTTTGATCATTTATCGAGTAAAGCTAAATCATTTACCATATTACTCCAGGAATATCAACCCTATTGCACACTTCAGAGTCATCGGCAAATAGGCAAACCTTCCCTACCAAACCTTCCCCTACGTCGCTCACAAACATATTAAAAAGAATAGGACATATAACCACAGTCATATAACCATGACTGTGGCCACCTTCAGGAGAAGATTCAAATCTAAACTTATTTGTTGGCAAACTCAACCTCTGCATGCTGAACTTATATGTTGCAGTCCCTGCATTAAATAAACTGCAACAAAGCAAGTGGAATCAAACTAAAGCTACTTTCACAGCACCAAAAATATGAGGGAGGCTTGGAATTGTAGCACAGCAGAGCTTCTGTTGGGACCTGCTCAGAGTCCATGGAAAGGAAGGATTGTTCCATGACAAGAATGCAAGATAAAGCCAAGTTCTCTACAGGAGCCAGGCTGTTCCTTCCCAGAGCACTGCAATGAATACTCTTCCTTTTTAAATCTTTTTTTGTCCTTTTTCAACACAACACTGTAGCAGATAAAAAATAGAGTCAATTACTTCAACAAGTGTCCTCGATAAACGGATGATGGATATGTTCCTCCAACATTTTTTTTTAAACCTAAATTGTGTCATATGACAGGCTAAGATAGAATTGCGTTTACAAAAATTATAGTGAGAAAAATGCAACACAAGTCAGATAAATAACTAAAATGGGACAAGGAAAGAGAATAGGGTTACGATTATATATAATATTTATATACTGTATATACTGCTCAAAAAAATAAAGGGAACACTCAAATAACACATCCTAGATCTGAATGAATGAAATATTCTCATTGAATATTTCATTTGCCCATCTATTCCATTTGCACAACAGCATGTGAAATTGACTGTCAATCAGTGTTGCTTCCTAAGTGGACAGTTTGATTTCACAGAAGTTTGATTTACTTGGAGTTATATTCTGTTGTTTAAGTGTTGCCTTTATTTTTTTTGAGCAGCGTATTACATTATATTCTTTTATAATTTTCCATTCTTTTTTAAAACAACAGTAAGTTTTGTATTAATTTGCATACCGTAGTTTTTTTTGTGCATTTTTTTCCCTTTTACCAGAAGAGGATCTTGTAGTGTTTGAGAGTGATTTACAGTAAAACAGGCACGAGAAGACTCAAGCGTTCTGGATCTTTCGTGTAAGCTCCTAGAACAAAGACATCCATAGCGTAAACCAGTTCAAATGCTGGTTTGAACATAAGAACATAAGAAGAGCCATGCTGAATCAGGCCGAAGCCCATTGAGTCCAGCATTCTGTGTCACACAGTGGCCCACCAATTGTCCATGGGGATCTTGAGCAGAAAGAGAAGGCAAAACTCTCCCTTTCTCTTGACCCCCAACAAATGGTACTGAAGGGAATGCTGCCTACCTCAACCAACATAGAGGCGGCACTTGGACATCCGTTTCAATAATCACCGATACACTTGGCATCCATGAATCTGTCTAATCCTGCCTTGAAGCTATCAAGGCTGACAACTGTCACGACCTCTTCTGGAAGTGAATTCCATAAACCAACGACCTTCTGGGTGAATAAATATTTCCCTTTATTTGTCCTCACTTTCTTACCTGTGAGCTTTCGGGAGTGCCCCCTCGTCCTAGTATTGTGTGATAGAGAAAAGAATTTTTCTCTATCCACTTTTTCTATCCCATGCATGATTTCATACACTTCGATCAAGTCACCTCTAAAACACTGCCTTTCAAGGCTGAAGAAAACCAAGGCGTTGCAACCTGGTTTCATAAGGGAGGTGCTCCATTGTCTTGATCATACTTGTTGCCCTTTTTTGCTCCTTTTCCAGTTCCTTCCTTCCTTCCTTCCTTCCTTCCTTCCTTCCTTCATTCATTCATTCATTCATTCATTTATTTATTAGATTTGTATGCCGCCCCTCTCCAAAGACTCGGGGCGGCTAACAACAATGAAAAGACAATGAAAACAAATCTAATATTAAAAATAATCTAAAAAACCCCAATTTAAAGAACCACTCATACATACAAGCATACCATGTATAGATTCTATAAGCCTAGGGGGAAGTGAAATTTCAATTCCCCCTAGGCCTGACGACAGAGGTGGGTTTTAAGGAGCTTACGAAAGGCAAGGAGGGTGGGGGCAACTCTGATATCTGGGGGGAGCTGGTTCCAGAGGGTCGGGGCCGCCACAGAGAAGGCTCTTCTCCTAGGTCCCACCAAACGACATTGCTTAGTCGATGGGACCCGGAGAAGGCCAACTCTGTGGGACCTAACCGGTCGCTGGGATTCGTGCGGCAGAAGGCAGTCCCGGAGATATTATATACTTCTTAAGGTGTGGTGACCAGCAATGTACACAGTACCCCAAGTGTGTCTCACCATTGATTTGTACAGAGACAATACAACAGTTTGAACTGTTGGCCAATGTGGAGAAGCAAATTAGGTATCATTTTCTGTGAGCCACACAATAATGGGAAAATCTAAATCCAACCAAAGCAACCATTCTAAACCGTTTTATTTAAGTGAGAAAAAGCAGGTCTGTAATTGCTAAACAAGTTGGAGACAAAGCCTACCAATCTACTGCTGATCATCCAGTCCTGAATAAAAGATTTCAATCTAGGTTTAGCCCATTGCAACCAAACACAATGCTTCCAGCCTCCTGCATCATGGAGATAAGCAGTCGGTTGCAGATTCTGACTTCAAGTTCAGCATGTCCCAGCTCACTACTTCTTCCCAAGGATCAACGCTCCTTGGTGTTGTGGTTAGCTCTGGCCCAGCTCCTGCCCCAAGGACAGTGGATGTGGGGGAGACATCCACATGCTGCAGGCCTGTTTTGCCCCCGGTGGAATCTGATGATGAAGGCTCCTCTGACCAAGAAGACATGAGTGACAGGGAGGAGGAGAGTGTGGCAGACAGCTCAGAAGGAGATCAATTATCTAGCTCCTCCTTGGATTCAGAACAAGAGTTAATGATACAGCCACGCATGCAGAGAGCGATGCATAGGCAACAACAACTGAGAGATTATTATCAAAGAAAAGGAGGCCATCTGTGGTTGGGTGGGGATGTGGTAATTAGTGAGGCTGCTATAAAGAGCAGCCTGTGGGTTTGGCTATTGTGCAGGATTATCTGATTGTTGTGTTTTGTGACTGCTTTACTGACTTTGACCTTTTGTGTGCTGATTTTCCCCCGCTTTGAAACTAAACCAGAGCAAAGTGTGCTTCACTTTGTGAAAGAAGAATGACTGTGAATTACCTCACAGCTGCAAGCTAAGTATCACGGAACTGATAAGGGACTTGTATAAATTACCAGTTTGTTTGGAGACGAGTGCTCTTTGCTATACCAAAAGAGGGCTTGGTTTATGTGAATTTTCATTATAAAGAACATTGTTTTGAATTTTCAAACGTGTGTGTGTCTGAAATTTGTACCTGTGAATTTTTGGGAGGAGTCTACCAGAGAGCCCGACAGAACACTTGACAAGGAAACATCCCATGCAAAACAACAGAGAGGGGAGGAAGGCTGTGTTCAGTGGGCCTCCCACATGAGCACCAGTTGGGTCTGTTCTGGAGAAAATTCAGCCTGCAAGGAAAGCACGCCCTTCTCTCACTGCACCGATCTGAAGATCAACTGGTAATATCATCTCGGTGTAGGAATGATGTAGATGTCCTTTGTGACAGGGATGGGACTTTTTGCCTCCGCCAGTTGGATGAAGCTCTTTCTTCCGTTGCAGCTGATCGGCCTCTGCATTCTCTCCCTCGCCAAAAGGCCCCTAGCTCTTCGCCCCAGCCCTTTCGTCACAAAAATCCACATTCAACCACATCCTTTTGGCCACATGGGACACTTTGCCACCGTCCAATCAGAATGGTCCTAACAAAATGCTACTTTGGGAAGGAAAGAATGGGACAGTTCGCCTCCTCTTGAGTTATCCTTCCCTGTTTGCAGAGAGAGAGAGAGGTCCGTTCATGCTGTGGGCATCTAGACCAGTGATTTTCAACCTTTTTTGAGCCTCGGCACATTTTTTACATTTACAAAGCCATGGGGCACATTGAGGGGGGGGGGGGCTAAAAAAAGTTTGGACAAAAAAATTCTCTCTCTTCCTCCCTTTTGCTCTATTTCTCTCTCCCTCTTTCTCTCACTCTTTTTTCCTCTCTCCATCCCTCTTTCTTTCTCTCTTCCTTCTTTCCTCTTTTTTGCTCTTTCTCTCTCCCTCCCTACTTCCCTCTATGTCTTTCTCTCTCTTTCTCTTGCTTTCTTTCTTTCTCTCTCTTGCTTTCTTGCTTTCTTTCTCTCTTGTTCTCTTTCTCTCTCTTGCTTTCTTTCTTTCTCTCTCTCTTGCTTGCTTTCTCTCTCTTGCTTGCTTTCTCTCGTTTTCTTTCTCTCTCTCTTGCTCTTTCTTTTTCTTTCTCTTGTTTTCTTTCTCTCTCTGAGCTTTGCGGCACACCTGACCATGTCTCGCGGCACACTAGTGTGCCACGGCACACTGGTTGAAAAACACTGATCTAGACGATCCCATGCCCTTTTCACCCCTTTCTCTGTTCATGTGGAGAGTCCCCAAAGTGTGGGGGGAGGGGGCTTTGGGGAAAAAAGAGTTGGAGGGCTAATGATCCCTCCCTGTTTGCAGAGAGAGAGAGATCCATTCATGCTCTGGGCATCTAGACGATCCCATGCCTTTTTCACCCCCTCCTCTGTTCATGTGGAGAGTCAGCTGCAACGGAAAAAAGAGGTTCATCCAACTGGCGGAGGCAAAAAGTCCTAAACCCTTTGTGACCACAGCCAGCAAGCAGCAGTAATTTCCCCTGAGGAGTATTTGGAGCGGAGGAAGGGTCTGTAGACTTCTTGCTTCCAGGAAGGCGCATTCTTCTGCTTCAAGTTCTGAGCCTGGAATTTTTATATATATTTTTAAATAAAACAGAGATGCGGAAGTTTTGGCAGGCAAACACCCTGCCAGATGGAGTGGGAGGAGGAGATGGAACGTTTCTGCACAAGCCCTTTGCCAGTCAGCCGGCAAGATTTAGTATCTTAGATCTCCATATCTCTACTAGCAAGTGCTAAACATCAAAGGCCGCTCCTTGTGTCACCTGATACTTGGTGTAATATTTTGTTTCCTTCAAAGTGGACAATCCCTCAAAGAGGAGACGCCGCTTGACTCCTAAAAGCCTGAGTCAATAAGAAAAAGCAACCTTCATCCCCTTAGCAAAATTAAAATAAGGCACATGCACCAGTGGGCATGCGTAACATGTAACGATCAGTTGAGAGGTCCCATGCTCTCTATCTGTGGCTTTGCCAAAAAAAAGGGGGGGAGAGAATTTAACATAGTTATTATCTCTGAATTGCAATACTCCTCACTCGCCTGACTCAAAAGAAATTTTAGGGCAAGTCCATGGAATCCATTCTCTGTGCGAAGATGATTTTATTTATTTATTTTATTTATTAGATTTGTACACTCCTCCCAAAAATTCACAGGTACAAATTTCAGACACACACACGTTTGAAAATTCAAAACAATGTTCTTTATAATGAAAATTCACTTAAACTAAGCCCTCTTTTGGTATAGCAAAGAGCACTCGTCTCCAAACTGGTAATTGGTACAAGTCCCTTATCAGTTCTGAGATATTTAGCTTGCAGCTGTGAAGCAATTCACAGTCCTTCTTCTTTTACAAAGTGAAACACACTTTGCTCTGGTTTAGTTTCAAAGCGGGGAAAAATCAGCACACAAAAGGTCAAAGTCAGTAAAGCAGTCATGAAACACAACGATCAGATAATCCTCCACAATGGCCAAACCCACAGGCTGCTATTTATAGCAGCCTCACTAATTACCACAGGCCCACCCAACCACAGGTGGCCTCATTTTCTTTGATAATAATCTCTCAGTTGTTGTTGCCTATGCATCGCTCTCCGCATGCGTGGCTGTATCATTAATTCTTGTTCTGAATCCAAGGAGGAGCTAGATAATTGATCTCCTTCTGAGCTGTCTGCCATACTCTCCTCCTCCCTGTCACTCATGTCTTCTTGGTCAGAGGAGCCTTCATCATCAGATTCCACCGGGGTGGGGCAAAACAGGCCTGCAGCATGTGGATGTCTCCCCCACATCCACAGTCCTTGGGGCAGGAGCAGGGCCAGAGCTAACCACAACAGTATGCCGCCCCTCTCCGTAGACTCAGGGCGGCTTACAGCAATAATAAAAACAATGTATAACAAATCTAATATTTAAAATATCTAAAAAACCCTTATTTAAAAAGCAAGACATACACACAAACATACCATGCATAAACTATATAGGCCTGGGGGAGATGTCTCAATTCCCCCATGCCTGACGGCAGAGGTGGGTTTTGAGGAGTTTACGAAAGGCAAGGATGATACTGGATACCTGAATATTCCTTTGGAAATATACGGCTGGACCAATGGGAAGCAAGTGTGTAAAACAAGCGTGTTTTAGGGTAAGTGCCACTAAAAATTTGAAACAGAGGCAAAACTGCATTCCAAGGCCCTAAAATTTGGCTTCTGCAACCAGAATAGCTACAGTAATCATCCCAATTTCAGACACTGTCTGCCTAGCATTTTTCTCATCAAATTCCTGTAGTAACATACAATATAAATACTTTTGCACATTCTCAGAAGCATCAACTAAGTTCATTACATTATCACATTTGCCAAAGCTCAGCATGGAATGTTTCTTGGATTAAATCTTCACTGTGGATTTGCCAAATTTTCCTAGGACCTGTTTTATATCATTGTTTCCCTCAATCTGGCGTCCTCCAGATGTATAAATCTTCAGTATCCAAAGATCAAATTGGCTAGGGCAGTGTTTCCCAACCTTGGCAACTTGAAGATATTTGGACTTCAACTCCCAGAATTCCCCAGCCAGCGAATGCTGGCTGGGGAATTCTGGGAGTTGAAGTCCAAATATCTTCAAGTTGCCAAGGTTGGGAAACACTGGGCTAGGGGTTCTAAGAGCTCAACACACCTGGATGCTATCAGATTGAGGAATGTTATTTAAACATTTAACTACAACTAAAAGCCTTCGAATCTGAACTCAGAGCTTTTTTAATGTTCTTTACTGCCGTGTTTATTATAACCAGTTTACATAGAACTGTTAGCATCTTGTCCTATTCTATACCACAAAGTTAGATGCCAAAGAGCTTCTTAAATGTCTGCATATACGTTTCTTATACAGGAACTTGGTTATGCTGCACCGAAAGTTGCTTCTGAGGGTCCTTTAAGATGCCTTTCTGTTTTTTTTCCTATTTTATAGGACAGGACAGGACAGGACATACCTTCTATGCAAGTGGCATTAAGTAACAGGAGACAGCCTCCCTGAAGAAAGGAACTCATAATCTAAAAGTCAACAAGACCTCAACAAAGGAACCGGAGAGACATAAAGGCAGCAAGAAACAGGGAAAATATAAGGTGATGCCAGAAGAATGGCTCCTACTGTTAACAATTGTACATCTATTTCATCGTTTTCTTCTTCATGGACTTTTAGAAGAATAAAAAGGGATTAAAACAACAATAGGAGAAAAGAGTTACAAATGAGAAACAATGTCATCGGGAGCCTTTCATATGTTTACAAATAGTGTTAGGCGAACCCAACGGTGTTCGGGTTCGGCAAGTTCGGCCAAACTTCACGCAAAGTTCGGCCGAACCCGAACCCGAAGGGTTCATGGCGCCAAAGTTCCGCCCCTGTAATCCCATCTTTTTTTTTTTTACGGATTTTTAATTTATTTTATTTTTTTTACGAAAAAGGACGCCACAGCGCTGCCGCAATCAAAGAGAGGTCCTTTCACATAAAAGTAAAAAAAAAATATTTTTACATGAAAAGACCTCCCCTTGCTTGCGGTGCCGCTGCAGCGTCCTTTTTCGTAAAAAATAAAAAAATATATTTTTACATGAAAAAAAGTCTCTTTGAAGGAGCTGGGGAATCCCTCCCATGAAGAGATTCCGGGGGCGGAGCTTTGACGTCACGTACACCGGCAGGTTGCTAAGTATGCCAAGGTGATCGCTTCCTGGATTCCTTGGCGTCCTTAGCAACCTGCCGGTGTACGTGACGTCAAAGCTCCGCCTCCGGAATCGCTTCGTGGGAGGGATTCCCCAGCTCCTTCAAAGGGAGTTTTTTTCATGTAAAAATAAAAAGAAATATTTTTATGAAAAAGGACGCCGCAGCGGCGCCACAAGCAAAGGGAGGTCCTTTCACTTAAAAATATTTTTTTAAAAAAAAATTGGGTTCAGGTCCGGCATGCCGAACACCACAAAATTCGGTATGGACCTGAATAGTGCGGGTTCGGTTCGCCCAACACTATTTACATAGGAAGGACCAAAGTATGGTTTTTGGTGTTCTGTCAGTGTGGTTCTTCGCTTGCAAACATTTTATTACCTAACTAGGTAACGTGACTTACAACCATTGGGGGGCTGTTGTTGATAACCTCCCCCCCTCCCCCTTTCTCTGCACTTCATACTAAAAGTTGTATAAATATCATTCCTCCTCTAGCAACATTGGAGGGAATTCCTATCATGTCTGTTGTTGATTTCAACATCCTGGATGCTTTTAAAACTTGGAAAGATCTTCGGGTTTTTTTCTTGCAGCATGAAATCTTGCAAAACATGGCTGGCTTACTATTAATAATTCCACTTAGCAGGGGAAAAGAATAATGCTAGGAAATAAGACCTGCCTTCCGAAGGGACAGCCCACTGGGCCTGGTTTGCACTTTTTAGAGTATTGGTAGTTAGATCTCCCTAAGCGCTTGCATGTGCATACAGACACACACTCAATAAAAAGAATTTTTCCTTATTTATAGACTATCTAGCTAAGCTTTTTCTTTGCCATACTGAATTTTGACACTGAGGAATTTGTTTTTTGTTTTTATGACATTTTAAATAAATGAGCTTTTACCTGCCAGCTGAGCTAATAAAGCCCAGACATGGGATTTAAATCTTAGATGTTAAGCCAGAGAATGATAACAATTCTAGGTGGGGGATGTTTAAATGAAAGAATCTTGCATATTATTTATTTCCCTACATAGAGTTCCATGGTTTTTATTTCCTCCATCCAACTACTCACAATTTTTTAAATAAATAGCCCAATTTCTGATACTTGATTGAAGTGAATGATAGAAAAAACTTGATTTTGACACAACATCTTTAACTTGGAGGCTAATATACATCCTTTTTCAAGAGGAAAATGGCATGGTAATAAAAAACAAAGGAAACTGCTTCATACTTTGTAAAGTTTGCATTTGACTAATTCTTATTTATTTATTCATTTGTCCAATACACAAATACATAGGAAGAAAAATAGACATGTAGTAATATATATAAGGGTAAACGTGAACTAGTCAAATACAAACTTTAATACCATCAACATTTACCCGTACTGGCTCTCTAAGCTTTCTAGCGCTGAGTTTTTTTAGTTCTGCCTGGATTAATTAATTAATTAACCTGCAACTTTTTGTGTTCAGTGATGTCACCAGAGCCCACTCCAACCAGATGTTAGTACAGCTACCATCCCATAGTTTTCATCAGATTTTATCTTTCTCAAAATTGCACAATAATAAACTTTGCCATTCTGCAAGGGTTGTTGGGGGGTTGGTTTTTTTGGTAAGCAATAATCCAATTACAGTGGAACCATATTAAGTGATCATGCGTGAATCTTTGCAGGAAGCAGCCAAAAGATCCACTGCTTTTAGTGACCAATCAGAGGGCATGGTGCCTGTCCACTAGATTCTCTGGTGATCAAGGAATCACCAAGGAATCTAGATCCAGCCCCTCGCTTAGATGGAAATGTTTCTTAGCTTTTTTTCACAAATTTAGTTTTCTCCCACTCAGGAAAAGAATGTCTGTTCTCTTCCCTAGATGGGTTGCAAAGATCCAGATGGCACCCCCAAAAAATGCACCATCTCACTCTTGCTCCACAAGAAGCAGTTTAAAGGAAGACTGGAGAAACATGCACAAAGCAAGCAAACTTACGTGACTGGACCCTCTTATCAGAGCCCAGGAAAACAGTTGAGCCTGTTCCTGCCCAGCAGTTGAAGGAGTACAGTCTTGTCTGGCCCTGTCTGGAGTTTTAAATAGACCACGTGCACGTTTGGGCTTGCATTAAAACAGCTACAGAGGAAAACAAACTTCATTTAAAGGGGAAATGACCTCTGATTTGTTACCATCATGTGTCTCCTAGCTTGTTTTTGTTCACTGCTATCTCTGCCATCAAAATGTTACCTATTTTGGATGGAAGATACTGATTGAACTCTACTCTGTTCTCGCTCTTCATATTTTGTCAAGTTAAGTGTCATTGTTACGGACATCAGAACTACCGTATCTAATTTAAATGCATCAGGACTGAAATCAGGACTGGAAAAGCAGGGCGACATAAGAGTGGAGTCTAGCCATGGTTTTTTAAAAATATAATACTGCAAATTGCTAACCACAATTTGGAAGGCTACTCTTTACTACAAGTTCAGGGAGGATTCATCACACTGTAAACTAGCAGTTTCCTCCCTTACCTTACCAAGAAGTTAAAAAATAAATTGCAGGACATAGAAATAAACAGATATGTACCTACTAAAATCTGGTTCTTAAAAATTTGACTACTCACCACTCTTAAATTTTTTTAGGGCAGATTAAGAAAGTGTAATATTTAAATGTCAAAATGTATCACAGTCTGCATTGGTTGCCGATCAGTTTCCGGTCACAATTCAAAGTGTTGGTTATGACCTATAAAGCCCTTCATGGCACCGGACCAGATTATCTCTGGGACCACCTTCTGCTGCATGAATCCAAGCAACCAGTTAGGTCCCACAGAGTGGGCCTTCTCCGGGTCCTGTCAACTAAACAATGTCGTTTGGCGGGACCCAGGGGAAGAGCTTTCTCTGTGGTGGCCCCGGCCCTTTGGAACCAACTTCCTCCAGAGATTAGAATTGCCCCCACCCTCCTTGCCTTTTGTAAGCTTCTTAAAACCCACCTCTGCCTCCAGGCATGGGGGAACTGAGATATTCTTTCCCCCTAGGCCTTACAATTTACGCCTGGTATGTTTGTTTGTATGTATGTTTGGTTTTATAATGAGAGTTTTTTTAGTTGTTTAGTATTGGATTGTTACATGCTGTTTTTTATTACTGTTGTTAGCCGCCCCGAGTCTGCGGAGAGGGGCGGCATACAAATCCGACACAGACTTCAGAGGATAATCAGAATTGCAGAAAAAACAATTGCTGCCAATCTGCCTTCCATTGAGGACCTGTATACTGCACGAGTCAAAAAGAGGGCGGGTAAAATATTTACTGACCCCTCGCATCCTGGACACAAATTGTTTCAACTCCTACCCTCAAAACGTCGCTACAGAGCACTGCACACCAAGACAACTAGACACAAGAACAGTTTTTTCCCGAACGCCATCACTCTACTAAACAAATAATTCCCTCAAAACTGTCAGACTTTCTACTAAATCTGCACTTCTATTCTACTAGTTTTTCTCATCATTCCTATCACCCATTTCCTCCCATGTTGACTGTATGACTGTAACTTGTTGCGTATATCCTAAGATTTTTATTAATATTGCTTCTTCATGGCTTATTTGACCCCTATGACAATCATTAAGTGTTGTATCACATGATTCTTGACAAATGTATATTTTATTTTATGTACGTTGAGAGCATATGCACCAAGACAAATTCCTTGTGTGTCCAATCACACTTGGCCAATAAAAATTCTATTCTATTCTATTCTAAATAAGTAAATAAATAAATGACAGCCAGCAAGTCTAGGCTTCTTGAGCAAAACTGGGATTTTGAAGGAAAAGACCCTTACATCCAAGACCCTGATTATACCTCCCCCCCAATACACACACACATATAAGGTACCAATTAGTTACAGACAATTTTCCCCAGGCACAGTAACCTGAGACACAAGCTCCAGTGATCTATTGCTGAGAATGGCAGGACACATTGACTAACCACTGAACCACTTTAAAAGCAAGGAAATTCCAACAAAAGCAGCAGAATCAGACTGACCTAGATGTATTTAAGGAGGAGTGGAGGAATTGCCCTTGTCTGGGACCATAAAAAAGGAGTTCTGCCTTAGCTTACCGTACAGATGGTTCTCCCTATTTCTGCACTCAAATCAGCTGAAACTCGGGCCAACCACCTGGAAGCAAGCACACCGTGTTGCAGGCCTGTCAGGGTAGCCAGTCCCACAGAGCTTCTTTCTCCTGCTGTTTTCTCAACTACAATGACACACACTCTTTTTAGTTCAGTTATCTTTGTATTGTGCCATCTGTGCATCCCACAAAAACAGCATCTTCCCCAGGAGCTGTGACCACTTCTGATTGCTATTTATTTCTATTTGGGAGGAAACTGCAATTAACCAGATATAATTATTGCTCTGTTTTCAGGGATTCTGTTGAGATACAATTCCCCCACCCTCTGGCAAAATATAATTTCATACCAAGTGGGAGACCAAGATAGTACTTTCTGCAAACCCATGAAACCAT